>NC_142614.1:60411373-60711814 GCF_059453375.1 Lepisosteus platostomus
AGGGATGCAATGACTGCAGTGAATTTGTGAACAACACTGTAAACTGCTCTCATGTACATTCATGGTTCATGAATGAAAGTAATTAAGGTGAACATAATTACATCATGGTACAGTCAAAGCTTTCCAAACAAAAATCCACTGGAAACTTCTAAACCATAAATTTCCCCCCTCGCAAGCATACTATACTGTACAACAGACATTTAATGTTATTTTCTTCTTGCTTTCAGGGTCGAGACTTAGAAATGAAGTGTTATGTTTTGGGATTTAAAAATAATATTAATTATTATTAGTTGTTAAGAGTTACAATTTTCTCCATAAACAGAGTACATTTATACTGTACAAGCTCAGATTTTCAGATGTTTTTTTAACTCAAGTAGATGTGTACAGAATTTTCATGTTACTTTTTAAACCACACATTTCTTACAAAACAAACATATCTTTTAAGTTTTACCAACATTTCAAAGCAACTCATTTGATCACAGTACCATTACAAAATAATTAATTCTTCTACTATATTATTCTTCTACTGTTCTTCTTCTACTCTACTTCAGCTTTCTCCGTGTCAGAATCACTTGGGATTGTGCTGCATTAACTCAGAAGATAAGTGAGCAATTGCTACAAATTCAAATCTACAAGTTAAAAAAACATTGGTTGTCTATCCAGTGTAGCCACTGTTACAGAAACTATCATGCTGAAAATGTTGAAATCCTACATTCTGTGATTACTAGAATCTTGCTATGGTCCAGACCTTTTCTTTCTGAGACTTGATTTTCAGACCAGGCAACCTCAGAGGCCTCTGATATCAGAAGTTTGAACCAATAGCAGGGTTCTCCTGGGATACTGGGGGAGGAGACATTGGGTTGGTACCACTGGGGAGCCAAGAGCATTGTAGAAACTTCAATGGAAGTCAGGAATAAAAAGAAAAGAAGTATAGCAGTACCCAAGGTCCTTTCTCTAATTAACAGTATTTGCATATATTTATAGAATCTAATTAGTATTTTTCAATAGTTTGTTTTCCCTTAATATGAATATTTCCTTTTCATTATCATGTTTCATACACAAGAATTATTTTAAAGGATCAAAATTTGTTTTGTTGTCCCTCAGATCCTGGTCTATACGTGGATACTGTATCTTCACAGCTGCATTATGAATATTGATAGACTGGAGCAAAAAATTGCCAAAATTATGCACTGGAGTTCTTTGCTTATATAAATTTGTTTTTATAAAAAACTAATTGCATCAGCAAGGTAAAAAAAAATCAGAAGGTGAATTGGCCTCTCATTCATTCAGACTCCTGCTGTTTCTTGAACAAATATTAGAGAATGAGATTCCACATCATGTAGTTCAGTCCATATATCCACAATGGGTATATCAAGTCAGCATCTGCTTGAAAGGAAAAAAATATAAAGAAATAATATATAATATAATTTATTAAAAATATTAATGTTTCAATCTGAATTATTACAGGTAAATGGTGAAATCTGTTTTATTTACAGAGACAGTTTACTATAGTATATGCATTCAAATGTATCAGTGTCTGCCACAAATACATTTAAACATAAAATAATAATAAATAATATTAATAATAAACTTTCAATAATAAACGTTCATCAGCATTATTAATATCAATGAAACACATTAAAAACTGTTAACAATCAAATATGTTTCAATTTAGATTCATGGTAGACATAGTAATAAGAGTAGATGTTTAATATGTTTTTCTTTCTTTATAATAAACTGCCGCCATTAGGAAAAGGGATACCCCATATATTGTATATTTAAAGCATCTCTTAGTGTACAGATACCCATTTTAAATGGAGACACATGAACTGCATTAAAATTCATTTTAATGTAGCTGGTTGCAAATGCTGTGTTTTGTGTTTTTACAGTATGTGACATACTGTATACAGCACTAGTATTTCTGAAAATGAGGATAGAGTTTGAACAGGTTTTGGTGCTTTGATACGGTGCTCTACTAACTAAGAGCACTATCACTGTGATACAGATAATAACTATCACTTGTGATACAGATACAGTATACAGTATCTTTCTCCCCTTGTGTTGGACATTTTCTCTCTCAGCATTCCCTTCTTTGATTGTTACTTCACCTGCTTTGAATCCTTGTTCTTTATGGAATTGCCCTTTACAATTATTTTTACATTTAGTCCAACATTCTGCTTGATAACCTAGCCCTATTTGTACTTGTCAGATCCTAGGACTCAATTCATTATTGTTACAACCCAAAAGAAAAACACAAAAATGAGGCACTAAAGTATAATTTCAAACAGGAAAAGTACTGATAAATGAGAAGAATTCTTGTCTCCATGTAGGTCCAAAGAATATATCTTTCCTGTCATAAGAATTACAGCAAGACAGCTCCCAACACATAAGAGTGCTTTATTACAATCTCCGTGATCAAATAACTGTTGGCTGATTTATATCACTGGACCCATTTTCTTTCCGAAAAGAAAGGGAATACTGCGTGAAAGATTTCTAATCCAATGCTTAGCTATTATTTCTGAAGGCTCTCATATATCCCATTTTCTGTGATAGGTAAGATATAAAGCAACAAGAATAGTGGGGGAGTAATTTTATATTAACCAAGCTACATGGCAAAAGAATACCTAAGGGAAACAAATTTACTGATCCTTAGCTGCAGTCTTGCTAACACAAATAGTGTTATCAGAATTCACACTAGAGGTTTTTTCACTTTGGTTTGTTTGGAGAGCAGTGTGAACCACAAAATTACACTGGGAAACAAATTGCAGGTAAATGTCCATCTCTCTTGTAAATGCGCATCACATAGTGATAAGGTCAGAAGAGCTCTATTTGTCCTCTCAACTTTATACAGTAAGTCTAGAACTAGAAATAGTTTTAAAATACTTAGTTTAGTTTGCCAGAAGACCAACTCCCCCTTAAGTAGAAAATCTTTTTTTCATTATTCATAACAGTAATAATTGTCCCAACTGTCTTGTCTGAAATTACTCTTTGTCATGTTATTTACCAATCTGCTTTATACCATACGGTGTCACGGGAAGCTGGAGCGTACCCGTCAAGCAACTAGCGCAAGACAGGGTACAATGTGGACACCGCTCCAGCGCAGAGCAAGTACAAGCCAATCATACTTGGGGACAATTTGGAGGCCACGGTAAAGGCCAAGTTAAATTTGACCCAGACACCAGGATAACTCTATACTCTTATCGAGAAATGCCCGAGGATCTTTAATGACCACTGAGAGTCGGAACCTCGGTTTAACGTCCATCCGAAAGATGGCGCCCACTACAGTATAGTGTCTCCACCACTATACCAGGGCATTAGGACCCACACAGACCGCAGGGTGGGCATTAACACCACTTCCAGCAGCAACCATAGTTTCCCAAGAGGTCTCCCATCCAGGTACTGACCAGGCTCACACCTGTTTAGCTTCAGTGGGTTGCCAGTTGTGAGTTGTAGGGTTATATGGCTACTGGCATGACTCTTTATCTTGCAGTGTAATATTTTCTATCTTCATTAACTATCATTGCAAAGGCCAGATTGTATAAACCCACTGAGGTATTTACCATGGACAACAAGATTAACATCCCTGCATTTTTAAGATAAGATAAGAGAAGATCACTTTATTAGCCATATTCTGTACATTTTCTTGCATTAGGAATTGTCTTTTTTTGCATACCCCAGCTTGCTTTCCAGGAGACACAGACAGGGAGAGAAGCTTGGGGTTAGAGCACAGGTTCAGCCATTGTACAGCAACCCTGGAGCAGTTGGAGTTAAGGGCCTTGCTCAGGGGCCCAACGGAGTACGATTCCTCTGCCAGCCATGGAATTTGAACCAGCAACCTTCCAGCCACAGGCCCAGATCCTTAGCCACAGTGCCACAGCTCCGCCCAAAAAGTGCCATGTGTTCTTTAATTACCTTGATATAATATTTCATTTAATGCGGATAGCACCTTCTATAGCACAGGTTCACCAGTGGTCACCATACGAGGGCAATGGTTTGGAAATATTGGCGTAGTTGGATGAGAGCCATCTACTGTTCTTCTGACACCACATTCAGTAACAATATGGTTGCAAGTTAGTTTTCCTTGGAAGTATACCATCAGAATACTGACCCGGCCTCTCCTTGCTTAGCTTCTGAGTTCTGATCAGGCGCAGGCTTGAAAATCAGGTTGCAAGGCAGTTAAGCTTCTTCCAAGAAAAAAATAACTATAAAATATATCTTTTATATCATGTATCATGAGCAAAGCTGTTTATGTGTTATTCTTCCTAGCAATTGTATATAAATGGCCTTCACAACATTTCCTATGTTCTAATCATTAAATTATAGAACGACAACAATGAAATTGCTTTACTTTTTCTGGAAAAAATCCATAAACCAAAAATATTATTTATTGAATTAGTTTTTCTTGCTTCTTTGTGACATAGGGACTTCTTCGCAAGGATTCAAGCAAGGAATTTTCTGCTCCACTGTGCTGAAGATTACCTTGGCCACAAATCTGTAGAGAAACTCAGCTGGATTTCCTCTGGAATGGTAAGGTACAGAGTAAGTCAGATAAATGCAGTGACAAAACTAAAATGACTAGACATCTTGGAATTACTGTTGATTAATTACTGTACATATTTATCTTTAGATTTAGCACTTCCAGAACAATAAAGCATGATTTCTATTAACACACAGAATTGGTTTTAAAAAGGGAGCAGTTTGGCTATTCCTGCCGCCTCACAACTTTTAGTGTTGTAGGTTTCTTTCTGGCTTCAGTCTTAAGTCTCTGTGGAGTTTGCATGTTTTCCTCCTGTTCTCATGGGTTTTTCCAGGTCCTATAGTTTACTCCAGTCACCCAAAGACAAGCTATTTACAGTAGCTTTGACGGGGTACCCAGACCTTCAGCTTTTTTCACGGCCTTCTGTCCTTGTGGAAGGCTAGATTCAGCGCTCAACATGATAAAAAAAGGGAATGGTTTAGTCATTTGTGTTGGATGTTGGTGCATTTTATTTTGCATTAAAATGATTACTGCAGTTTTATATCTCATGGTAATACAAAAGCATCATAACACAAGATGGATACAGAATGCCTTTAAGTTGACTATTAATATTTAAATACTTTATGCAAATTAAAAAGGAGTTAAAAAGAGATGTTAAGATTCAGAAAGTTCTTGCCTGTCCTTGGGATGTTGGTCCATCATTAGTTACCATACATCACAAAAAAAGACTCTAGCTTATTGTATTACATGACCAGAATATTCAAAGAATTTTTTTTTTTATATTTCCTTTCAATTGAAGGAAATGCTGGCTTGAGTAACCACTTTGGTTATATGGACTGACTGCACATTGTGGAACTGACTTCCCTAGGTCTTGTTTAAGAAATGAGCATGCTCTTGATCAAAAAGCTACAAGAAACTGAATGAGGAGCCAGATCACCTCCTGTAATTATTTTACCTTAATTTTTCTCATTTGTTTTGCAAAAAAAAAATGAAGAACTTAGATGCATAAATCTGTCATTTTTTTCTTCAGTCTGTCAACATTCATAATGCAGCTGAGGACTGCGGAGATGTGACTATGGATCTTGATATCTTCACCTCTGCATTTTGCAAGTGGTGGCTGATTTCACTGACAGTTGCTGTTTAGTGATCACTGTTTTCCTTGACAGTTCTGATACGTTTTCTGTCATCACCTGCAGGTGTTTTTAGTGGCTGATTGTTTTTATACCTGTGATTTATTTTTTCAAAAGCATGTTCCAAATGGATGATTTTAGTATGTTCAGTTTATGTACTATGGATCTGATTGAATTTTTCTATTCTTTCAGCTTCTGCAACATATTGTAAGAATGTTCAAATCTCTTTTATAAGTGCTTAATTACATAACAAAAACACCTGACCAAGAAGAGACTCCCTATCAGTCAAGTGTTTCAATACAAATCAAGATATTCAATACTATCATTTTGTGTTAACCCTAAAGGGTAGGACTGAATTATTTTATTAAAAATAAAATACTAGGTGGTAGTTATCAGATTTAAGATTAATAATTTTTTAATAAGAAATATATTTGTTTAAAAGAAGTTCAGGAGTAAGGTTAAATCCTGATCTTGCCTACTTCTGCTATCCTACCTTATGTTTATATACAGTATCTTTCCTTATGCACTCCTCCCACCACCCCATGTACACCCTGACAGCTACTCCCTGGCTCATTCCTTGCCGAAATAAGGAGGTGTATTTAGAGTTTATAGTGAAATAATTTTCTTTAGCGATTAAATCATATTCTTAGTATTACAAGTGACAAGAGAAATGGGTAAAAGACACACGAATGATTCATATTCCATTTCAGGTCACTTTGAATCTATTAATAACATGTGCTTTGGTTTTATTGAGGTTGTACCTGTTGAAACAAAATGCGCTGAGCCCCTCTTTACAATTTTATACTCAAGAATTATTTACTACCAAAATTATTTGTTCTATAAATGTACTTCTCAAACAGTAAATAAAATCAAATTATAACAATATGTATAGTACATCATAATTAAAAGTAGTCCATTATGAAGGTGTAGGAGAAATCAGGGACTCAAGAAATAATCAATAATTCATACACAATTACACAAGTAATTTCTCTGTACGCAGCTCAATATAATTAGGATTTTTGAAAGAAAAGCTTTAAGTTAACAATAGTTTCATGATTCCTTATTTAGACACTACTTTTATTTGTAATTAATGCTCAAGTTTCCAGAGAGCTTGGTCTTTATGAGCGTCTCTTGAGGCACAGATGAGCCGAGACTATGGAAGATTGAGCTTGAACTCTGCTAAGAAGATTGAAACGGTTGTCCACTGTGGGATGCCACCCTACGATATTCTGGACAGAAGGTGAGAGCTTAACCTCTTTTATAAGCGGATGATGGGAGAAATTTGATACACATATAAAATAAATTATATATAAAGGTTTGGGGCTTATAATGTAAGCTTTAGCATGCTCAACCACCAAAACCAGCAGAGGTCCACAGTACCATATGTTTCTGTTTGTGTTCCTGTGGTGATGTAATCGCTTGTGACTGCTACATGCATGTGAAAGGACAAGAGGCTGCTGGGGGAAGAAGAAAGTGCACTTTAAGAGAGAAGATGTCAGTTGGCCTCCGGTCAGCTGGAGCTGATTGGATATGACAAGTGTTGTAGCTGCTCGTGGTAATGGATGTCTCCGCTACAGTAGAGAGGAGGTGAAAAGGATTTAATTCCCAGAGAAAGAAGGAAACATGAGCCATTATTTAATTACTGTCTAATATGAAACTCCCTCAGAATCCCCTGTTGATTTATAGGCCTGTCTTATCCTTTCTTTATTAATGAACAATCTGGGCCTTTTAAATCCACTGTGGCTTACTATAGCTTCCCCAGACGGCATTATGTTACAGGGAGCATACACTATTATGCTTCTTATGAGGAAATTTGATACATATTTGGCTTTGTTCTTTAATGTATGTTTACAATTTATAATTGTAGGTGGAGCAAAAATATTTCCCAGCAAAGTAAAGTTGACTGGGTAACAAGACTTGCTTAAGGGTGTATCAATACTGTACATTCTTTGAGTTTGGTGGGATGCTCTTTTATGCTGAGGAAAGCTGAAACCTTATGGAGATATACAGTACTTTTTTGATACAATGTGTGTATCCCTTCTTTTGATTAATTCCATTCTAGCCATAAGTACGTCAGTCACAGAGCTCATGATAGGAATGTTTTTTTTAGAAATAATGCTTTTGAAGGCGCCACAGCAATTTATTTGTCAATAATTACAATATTTAATAGTTTGCAGCTTTAAGGGCAATTTTCAAAGGACGACATTTTAATTGAAAACAAGTTTTGATTATTTCTTATAAAATGTTACTGTTATTTTCCTTTTGCTGTTTTCTGCAACTATATTATTTTTGGGAGGCTTTTCATGATTGTCCATACTTCAAAACTAATCCTTTCGACTCTAGAAGAGGAAACAAATTATACACATTTTTTAACTTTAAAAAATACAGATTTATTTGAAAAAAATGATTGAATATGAGTGAATTTGACTTTTTTTCTAGAATAGGTGTAACTTGAAATCTGGATGTTGTAAAATTACGTCAACCCAAAACCCCCCCAAAAAATCAGAAAATCTTTACAGAGCCTGCCAGTTGGTCGATAGGGCATAAAATCTCATATGTAGGCAGACAGCTCTAAACCAACCCCTTTTACTTACTGTCAGACTTTAATCACATTTCACTGTGGGGAGCTCCTAAAGCTTTTTCATTTGCATTGAAATCTGTTGCCTTTCTCCCCGTCTTCTTTCCTTGAAAGAAGCTTAAATAATTCAATAAAAATGCACACATGACTAGCGATTACAGGACTGCTTGGGAATCTTGGAGCAAATGAACCATAATAGTAGGAATTAAAACTTCCCTTTAGGTCATCAAGAGGATTATGGATTTACTTTAATGTCCTATAAAATAGTAAATGTTAGTCCTCGTGGTTTGATAATTATAAATGTTAAAGATGCCCCCACTAAAAGATAGCTGAAAAAAACAACATTTTTGACATTTGTTTTGGGTAGTTATTTACAGGAGCAGAATACAAATAAGCTCCTGAATGAGCAAAAGGTTGAGTTCAAAGTCATGTGACATGATTTGTCATGTAGTTATTTTTATTCATTTCCATATTTGTTTAGTTAGCTATCAAGCTAACATTGTTGGTTTCCAAATTAAAAGATATAAATGCTGCATTTCAGAATTTGTAAGATTCAGCATGTTGGTATACTTTGTGAACCTTATTTCTGCTTATTCACAGATTTATAATATACAAATATCTCAATGATACAGCACTTCATGCTGACTTGAAACATTATCTCACTATGACATTGACACTGTTATCCTGCTATCTCTGTATTAAATATAAAAACACACCAGAATCTCTTCATATGAGATAGCTATTACTTCATTGATAATACTGAATGTTTCTTGGAGAAGTGACATATAAATGAGATCTTAGATTTCAGACATTTACATTTTAAAATGGTGTTCAATATGAAAAGATTCTGCTGTTTAGTTTAATGTGAACCAAGTCAATATGTACTACTGGCATAAGCTTAATGGTTTTAGTATAATCATTCATAATCTGTGAGACTGGAAGGGTTAAAGCAAATGATTGCATATTTGTTCAACTCTAGAAATTTAAAATTTAGACAATGATTGCCTCAGTTTTGAAAGATGAATTTGGACAACCTGTGTCGGACTTTACTCGGTCTGTTCATCAGGGGCTGCTGTTCCAAAGTGAGGCAAATAAGTGACAGAATGCTTTTTTTGCCTTACTGATTGCAGCAGTGAAGCCTGTGTGCCGCAGGCAGATATCTGAAACCCAGCACAGCCTATACTAACACCTGCAAGTTCTCAGACACATGGTTCATCTGCCACACTACATTATGTGACAGGTTTATGTGATGCAATACTGGACACCTATATTGACTTAATATTTAGACTTTACTACTGAATCATCGCAGCATAGTTAAGATGTCATTTACTTATTTGACTGGGTGTTTCGCTTATTTTTGAATACTTCAAAAAACTGAAAACTCTAAAACAATAAATAGGTGAAAAAACTGTATCCTGTTAATCATAGGTGTCTTGGGTAAATTAATACCCACTCTTCTATTTGTTGCATAAGCACAAACTCTTTTAAAATCAGATTTACCCAAAGACAGTTTAAACAAAAAATTCCTTCAGAAACATTAGTGCTACTCATCTATTGGTTTAAGGGAGCTCTACATTTGCACATATACTGAAGTTAAGATTAAAACTAAATGTGTTCATCATTTGATTTGCTTGAGTAGCATTTGGATTGTGGCTGTCAAACTTTAAAAACCTGTTGTCCCTCTGAAACACCTTTGGTCTTTCAGCAACCCTACTGCATGCTTCTTACAAAGGACAAACATCCTTTACATTGTACTTCCCCATTTTTCAGGCTTTGCACGTATACGATTACTGAATTCATCCTCAACATTTTTATATAAACTGGACAAAAATGGGAATCAAAAGGTAACTTGAATACCGGAACATATCACCTTCACTGAGAACAAAAGGTACATTAGGGAAAAGTATTCTTTTTGGTATTATCATAGGCTTTTATTATTAAATGTGAAACAAGTACTGTATGCAAGTATTTGTGTTTATGGAAAAAAATGTGTATAACCTTACCATCGCTAGAGCCATGTACAACATAATCAAACTAGTAATCAAATCCTAACACCTGCTGCACTGTAATAAAGCCAAACAAAGAGGTATTTCATTAGATGTTGCAGCTGTGAAGGATTGGCAAATGCTGTAAGTTTGGGTGTTGTTTTCTTTGTACTTAAAGGTTTTTGTTACTTTTTTAAAGAAATAAAAGGTCAAATTAGTCTCACACTCTGTCTCCCATTGACAATGTAAATCCTAATGACAAACAAAGAAGAGTCTGTAAGCTTTCAAAAGTAAGTGCAGAAATGATGTAAACCAGATAAAATTCTAATTTTACATGGAAACCAAACTTTACAGAGCATAATGACATATTCTACTATATTGAACACATACTTTGGACTTCCTGTTGTTTTTATTTGTCTGGCTGATTGTTTAGAAGTAAGGATGTTAGCATTCCATTTTAGACACCATAACAGAATTTGTCAAACACATACAGTACATTATAATATTTAAAAATGTGCAAAAGTAATGATAACAGATGGCAGACTCCTAAAAATCATTTTGGAAAAGATTACCATTTTAAAACAAAGTGCTGCATGCACATCAAGGGAATAACATGAAGATTTACACCTAAGTGTGTAAAAAAGGGAATTTCTTCAGTTGATGAGGAGATATAGCAGCAAAAAATGGTAAAGCACAATGGAGCTATTCAGGAATTGAGAATCAGATACCACATACAGGAAATGTGCAGTAAATTCAAGGAGTGAACACTAAAAATAGAGTTATAAACCTGTTCAGTTTCAGCTAAATCATTTCTGGTACACTATACAGACATCCCACGGGATGTCTTGTCTCTCAGCAATGAAGGGAAGGATACTGTATATTGATGGGAATTATATTATTCTACAGGGCTCAGCAGCGTTTCAACAGTCAAACCCAGTTGCTCCTATACAGGTTGAGCTCTATGGTTCAGATTTAGCGAGTGTGAATCCAAGCCTGGGTCATGTCCTTAGCCAATTGTTTCCCCAAGAGACAGTGCACAACGGGAAGAATTCCGTTCTGGGGTAGAATCAGGGTTAGGTGTGCAGGCTTATCTTGTAACACCCTATGAAACTGCAGTTATGCATTGGCACCTGTGAGCTTGTCAGTCCATCTTCTCCCTATGCAGAACAGGAGTCACTGCTTGGTGACCAGAGACTCACCAAATCGGATAGATATGACATGAAAACGTCAAACTTTGTAGACATCAGTTGATATCTTAAGAAAGAAATAACGTTGGAATCGTTCATTCTTGAACTCTGAATCAATGAAAATGTGTAGCGGCAGGCCATCTGCTTTTTTTTAATCTGCTGTACAAGACCCACAAAGACAAAGTTAAGGATGGTGTTGTTGATTGATGAAACTCTCACTAATAAAACTGCAACATCACAGGATTTGATGAACTATGAAATAGGCTGCAGGGGTCACTGCTGTGAAGCAAGATAGAGATTCCCTGGTGAACTACAAACCAACTCGATCCAGGAGGCACCTGGAAAACTGTTTAGTGGTGATGGTATACTTAAGGAATCCAGATCATAGTCAGATAATGACATTGCCCAGATTTGAAGCTGGTGAGGTCTGGACTCCTGTGCTCAGGTTGAGCCTTTGAGCCACTTGGGAGCCCTCCTCAGAGGAAAGCTTGAGAGAAATTATTTTATCAGTGACCCAACCTTAAGAACGAGCAGGCTTTGCAAACTGAGTATCATAATAACAATGTTTTCAAAATTGTAAATTTTATAAAAAGTTACTAGTGAAAGCACACATCACTCACTCTACATTTGCAGAATTTAGATGAGTTTAAAATTTCAAGAAATTGAATATTTAACTATACTGAATGGATAAGGTGAAACAGTAAGTATAAGAAGGCATGATTTTGTACATATACTGTAGTATCCTACCACAGCCTACTGTATACTTCGGTAATGGAAAGACAATGAAAATAGTAACTAAAGAAAAAAAAACTCCATTCCATTATATAACACTTTTTACCTCAAGAAGAAATTCTTAATTTTTGAAGTTGCATCTCATTTTTTAACAATAAACAATTCTAGTACTTTCGGCTGCAATTGATTCACCTTTATGTTTTCTCCCTACCCTTTCGGTTCCCCATTCCAGTCCTGTGTGCTTGCCATCAGATTCTACCATCTGTGGAATTGCCCCTTTTGCAATGAGAAGCTACCCCAGACTTTCTGTATTGTAAGTCACTACTGACTGTGGAACATGATAGCTTAAACAATTTTACACCATAATTCTCCACAAAGATTTGTAATAGTGGATCACGGCTGATGTAAAAAAGAGAGGGACTTATCTTAAAAGGTCATAGACAGTAAGTAATTTTGATTTGATATTTGGGACCATCATGTGCAAGTACAGTACAGTATGATCTCGTCCATCTTTTCTTTTTATCCCAGTCAACTCCGACTTCCATATCATCCGTGTATTACACTTACTCAGCTATGTGATTGAAGACGATACTTTGGCTGGATGAGATGCTTGCATTAACTAAATTCTTTGCATAATACATTTTATACATGGCATATACATTTGTGACATAAAAGATTGCAATGGCGGTTTTTGTAAATCTTGAAATTAAAGTAAAAAAGGTTCTATATAAAGTACATTGGCTCTTAACAAAGAGCCTCTTGTTACTAATTACAATTTTCAGTTTGTCTTCCTGTGTATGCCACTAGTGTATAAATATTCAAGAAAATAAATTCCAGTTTGTAGGACATTAATATAAACTGTATACCCTAACAAAACTGATTATGTAGAATTTCAGTACAGAATTGAAAAAATCCACTTTTTGCCTGTCTTATACTAACTTGCTAAAAGTGCTATATTATTGCTTGTATTGTATCCTGTAAGCCTGTAGTTTGTAATTCGTCTATGTGGTATTTTGTGACAGCAGGCTTCCTTTGTCTGATCTGTTGTAGTTTTTGATATCTAATCAACTTTATTTTATGTAGCACCTTTAAAGATAGCATCTCAAAACACTTTACAGTTGGTGTAAAAACAGTTATAAGGATAGAAATGTGCAAAGTAAGTATGCATAAAAAACAAGCTGTTAGAGGTACAGCAGAAGTTAGAAAATGGAGCAGACACAGACACCAATAACGTAAACCTTTCTGAACGGAAAAGGTTTTGAGTTTTGATTTACTGTAAATGCACTAAGAGTAGGTAACTCTCTGATATCCTTGGTCTGCAGAATTCCAGAGCTTTGGGATGTACTGTAGCAAGAGAAGGCCCTGTCATCCATGGAATGTAAGTGAACTTGAGGGGCATCTAGAAGACCAGAGTCAGACGAACGAAGGTTGTGAGACCGGGAGTAGACATAATAAGTCAGACAGGTACTGAAGTGCCAAGCCTCATAGAGCCTTATAGATGAGCATCATGGGGATGTTCAAGTCGAATCCAGCCTTCAAACCTAATGCAAAGCCAATGCAAGGACTCCAAGGACGTAGTCTGGCGATATTTCTGGGATAGTAGAATGATGTTTTTTACAAACATATGTAGAGTATCATACACAAAATACTAATTTCATCTTATGCATCTTCCTCCACCCCATCAAAGGATGAATCAAATGAAAAACTTATTTGGGCACATGGACAGGTTTTTCTTTTAAAACTGCCTCTTATTGTAATTTTTGTTTGTGGAAGAAACATTTGTCGAAGACTATGAAGCAAAGATTTGTGAATAAGTGGAAATATCTTGTTATGCCTAAAGGATATGCTTCTTCTATAGTCCTTAAATATAATAATTTGTTATTATGGAGATATTTTATGTGCAAGAAACATAACAACAACTGCTTAATCATCCGTCTTATCTTGTTTTCACAATTACTGCCGGCACGGGAAGATATTCCAATCTAGATTGCCTTATACATTTAACTAATACCAAGAACAGACCAATTACACATGACACGCACCTGCTTTCATCTTTTAATTAAAGCTCATAAGGTTACGTTTTGGCAGGAAAGATGAATTTATTAAAGGAGTAACTACCAGGGTATGTTGATTTTGATGTTACTTAAGCTCCAAAGCAATTCACTCTTTTCAGCATCAGCAACACACAAGTGCCAGAGCATTCCCAAAAAGTTAATTATGAATAGGGTGGTAGCATTACCTTTGATCTAATTCCATAACCTGATACTCCTACTATTCCTACAACTCTAGCACTTATTTTTACATGTGCCTTCACAGGAGGTGCAGTTATTTCAGTAGCTAAGTTACCTCAGTCCCAGTTTGCAATTAAATAAGCACACAACAGCATTTATAAATCTTTTTGTTAGGTTAGGGGCATGGTTCACAGTTCATCAGGATTGGGGGGTTTGTTACTAATGTGCAATTAATCTAGTAACAGTAGAAGCTGGTTGGTATCACATTTACTCTGTGTCATTCTATAAATAGTTTATTATTAACTTCTTACCTAAGTTGTTATATTGCAGAAATAGTTTATCCCATAATATTTAGCTTCTACTGCATGATCACAAGTAGTAACTCTGCATTTTACAGAATCTTGCAACTATATGAGCATACACAGTCAGTCAACTGCTGACTCAAACTGCTTAGAGCTCTGCTGTAACCTCAACTTTATATCTGTATCCTGAAAAATGTTATATGCAGGCTTTAATTGTGCTCAATCCTCATTTCTGATCTGGTATCTTTTCTTATACAAAATCTCTTTGTGTACCTTCCGGGTATTAGATCAACCTTCCTAAAATCAAATTGGTAAGAAACAAATGTAAGTAAAAAAACTGAAAAAATATTTTTCCTGCAGTGTCACAGATAGAGTACAAATATAGGTCAGGAGTATGTACATTTACACAAAGACAGACCATAGAGGTACATTAACTTCATGACTGGGATTTAAAGGAGTTAATGTCCCAAACACTTCTGCTAACAGAAGTCTCCATATTTTTGTAGATTTTTGTTTTGTATTGTTACGGTAAAATGCATCTAATAGTGCAGTACAATACAACAATTTTCATAATTATACAGTACTTTTATATTTTAATTTTACATTCAAAAGCTTGTAAACCACCATATGCATTACAAAAGATATAATTGTTTTTCTTAGCTTACCTGTAACTGAGCCACAATTGTTTATTTATACCGCAGGTTAGGAAAGGGCCTAATTTATTAATAGATTCCATTTAGAACACATTATATGGAATTTCCAACCCCATGGGCGGCAAGGGGATACAGTGGTACAGTGGCATTTCTGGCTTGTAGCACTGTGGCATTCAGTTTAATGAGTACTATCTGCATAGAGTTTGTTAGTTCTCTCCCTCTTTCCATGGATATCCTCTGGGTGCTCTGGTTTCTCTGGATAGGTGCAGTCTCCCCTTCAACCCTATATTGGATAAATTATTTAGAAAAAAGATGAATGGATGGATTTTCAACCCCAAATCTAAAGTGTTATTTTTGGGATATTTTACTTATGGATTTTTTGCTGCCATTATTGCTGACATTTAACTTCTTTCAAAATGTTAATTTTGAGTATTCACGTTTTGATTAAAGACACCGAATATCCTTTAAGCAAAGAAGTGGAAGTGGTATAATATAACCAGACACTGCCTAAATTAGTCATCCCTGAAAGTGTAACAGCCAGACAAGGAGGAAACTCATTAAACCCATTACAACTTTGAAAGAGGTACTGTACAGAGTTCTATCGGTGAGATGTGAGAAAATGGCCTTGTGTCAAAGCTGGCTTGTATGACAGAATGGTATGAAGGAAGCCATTACTAAAAAAAAAAACACTTAAAATCTCACTTGTAGTTTGTAACAAAGCATTACATGTGGCAAAAGGTTTTGTGATGAAATGAGGCAAAACAGGAACATTTTGGTCTAAAAGAAAAGTGTTACATCTGGCGCAAACCCAGTACAGTGGACCACCTAGTCAACCCATCTCTGCTGTCAGGCATGGTGGTAGCTGCGTTGTATTATGAGGCAGCTTCTGATCAGCAGAGATTGTCAAGACAAGGGTTGAAATGGTCAGAGCAAAATACAGGTAAATCTGAGAGGAAAACCTACTGTGGTCTCCTAATGAACCAAATTGACCTTGTCGATGTCCTGACTTAAAATAAATAAAAAATCTGTGGACGTATTTGAAATTTGGTGTCCATCAATGATCCCCAACCCATTATACAAATCTTGAGCAAGTTTTAAGAGAAGATGGCCGAAGGTTATGCCATACCAGTGTGCAGAATTGGTCAAGATTCATCTGAAAAGACTTGCCATAGGTGCTTCCACCTGCTATTGACTCGAGGCAATCAATACTTAGCAATCAATATATTTTAGCTTTGTATTTTATGTTGCCTTTATTGCTGATATTTAATTTATTTCATGCATATAAGTGTCAATTTTGTAATTCAATAATATGGGACATCATCGGAAGGGAATCAATGGTTTGCAATACACTGTACCTAAAAGAAAGCAGTGAAGCACTACTCACACTCAGTAAACATCCACTGAATTGTTTTGTCCAGAAATTGCTAACAAAATAAAAGACATTGTCATATTTAAAAATGCCATCTATTCTGTTATGCAAAGATGTTCAGAGACCAGAATGATCTTGTTAAGCTATTAACTGACGAGTTCTGGATTGATCATAGGTGCTTCCTGTCAGTTCATAAGTGAGTCTACTTATGGCAAACAGGTGTACCTTGAATGTGCTATAGTCTCCACATTTCCCTCAGTACATTTCCCAGGGTGTGTTTCATGGATTTGCTGAAGTGTGATTAAAATGTTCTATGACTTTTTATTATGTGAAAATATTGCATTTTTAAATACAGATTCACTTGTACAGAATGCACTTGTAACCATACATGTCACACTTTTCGCATTTCATAAGAGTTTACAAAAAAATCCGAAAGGGGCAAAAAATCTCGTATATTCCACTGGCATATCAAAAGTAATTATTCTGTCATGACCTCTCCAAATCCCATCTTCCTGCAACTTAATCAGTTAGTGTTACATCACTAATAACTAAGAGGTAAATACATGCCGAGTGTTTCTTTCTAATGTCTCTTTTCATTGATGGTCAAAGTTAGATTTTTTTCAAAATATAATCATATTATTTTATTGCATAATTACAGGAGAATATAATTGTGTGTGAAGACCTAATCACATCAGAACAGGAGGAGACTGCAGTTCATTTACATCATGAATAAGAAGTCAGAAAATTGCAATCTCTATTAAATAATTAAGAACCCAAATTAATGGGCTATATAGCCTTTTTGGACAGACCATTCTTCATAGAATTACACAGTACATCACTAAGATTTTAAAACTTATTCAAACTAATAATTGATTAAGAAAGAAAAAATCATACCCTCAGTAAGTTATATGACTCCGTACAAAGTCTATAGTGAAAATATATTTTAGAATAGGTAGGACTCTTAATTTGAGAGTTCTAGTTAACTTCCACTGTGTATTATTACATTTTAATTTATCTGAATCTTTTAACAAGAAATGTGTTCAACGATGCTCTGTATGACATGCAATATTTAATCATTGATGGTTTTACCTGTCATGGAGGCATTTCTAGTGCTATTTCCAAGTCTTAACACAAATAATCTCTCTTTCATTTTCCTGTTAAACATAATTTATTTAATCTTATTCAGATTGATAAAACTTCTGACAACAAGTTGAAGTTTCCTGTGCTACATATTCATTTGCCAGGAAACTGACATACAAAAATATACTATATCTTGATGCCAAGAAACATTTCCTTAATTCATCAACATTATTGAAATATATTGCATTCGGCTCTGTTTTCATATGTGAATAAACATCCGATTTTTATTAGATCAGTGCAAGCGTACTGAGACTTCACTAATTCCTTACGTAAAAGAACAGTTGACGTTACATCTCCCACTGACTAGACAAGGCAGATAAATGGTCTTAGACATAAGGACTGGAAAAGGGTTTCTATTCAGCACAGTGGGAGCTGGATATTTTCCATCTACCAGGATTAGTTAATCAAATATGTTCTTTCAAGGAATCTTGGGCACTATAAGCATTAAAACACTTTAACAGGCATATAGAGAGGCAATGGGAAATCATGTTCACTGGCTGATTATTTGACTTCTTAAAAGCTCTTTTTTAGAAACTCTTTTGAGATCAAATCATATTATTACTTACTGTGCTAAAATGGGCTTTCATGTCTAACATTTCAATGTTCGCTGAATAAAATTGGGAGGTAAAAAATTTGCAGGACCATGAAGAGGAGAATAAATAAGTGGTGACCATATACTCTGGTGACTACTGTCTATGCTATCCTGACTTACTTTTTTAATTTCTGTTCTTCCCTACTTCACATTTATACTACATCTTTATATCCATCCACCTTCTCCACTCTATTAGCAATATCCAGCCCTTGCTACTGTATGTAACCTTTCATGCCAAGTTGTCTCCCTCCTTGCACCCTTATGGTGGAAATGCCAACAGGCATCAGAACTAAATACACAATTGCAGGGAAAAAACATAAGACAGGAAAAAGACTTTTAGTTTGTATGCCATGGAGTGGACATATGTAGAGAAGTATGGAGATGTATGTACATTTCCCAGTGAAGTTTAGCGGGAATGTTTTGAATGTGAGTCTATTAGGGGGTGAGGAGGGCAGGAAAGATGAGGAATGTATGTACTGTAACTGACTAAACTAAAATAAATTGTAATGGATATCTTTTTTGTCTGCTTTGAACCCAACTATCACCATAAAAGAGCACATAGATCACCTGGAAAACTCTCACATCTCTAAGGATTTTTTTAGAAAACGCAAAAATCATGAAATCATTGTTTTCCACACTCATACTGCCACTCAGTTTCTTCTTGTTTCATTCAGATGCCTGGATTTGCCACCTAGTTTCACAGCCCCTGTAATGAAAAGTGTTTGATAACAGCTCAAAATGTTTGTGTGATTGCCAGTTCTCTATTACATGTTAAAAGAAACTGCATAATTGTATTATGAATGTGCAGGCTCATATGCTTCTTATACAAAATCTTTTGTTTTTTTACAGTGTAAAATTTCCCATTTAACATCAAGTCCGTTTAACCTTCACCATTCTGCTGAGATTCACCTGAGAAAAGATTAAAAGCAGGAGATCTTGCTAAAGACTGAATAATGTTTTGCAAGACAATGCTGCCAGGCTTTTGAGCTCTAGAGAACATCCTGAGCAATTTTCCACTGACCTTGCTGTCAACAAGAGATTTCTCTGAATTTACAGGTCTCATTTAGTTTTTTAAAATATTTTTTTTCAATTGCAGAATTAAAAAAAAGTAAATCGTAATATAGTAGACATTACAAAATTGTCTTAAGTCTTGTTTTTGTGAATGAGACTTTATTCACATAGAACATCACAGTAAAGTGTACTTAGTATTCTAATGAAAGAAATTAGTACAGATCATCAAGTCCCAAGGTGAACACGCTGTCTGGTAACTAAATGAGCCTGGGGCTAAATGACAGACATGTGGACATATCAATCAACTGCTAGGGAGTTCATTTCTTTCTCTCTCAGTTAACTAAAGCTCCGGTATGTCTTGTGGATAGAGGGTACAGGCCTCTCACACAAGAGTCTCAAACTCTCCCCAGGCCAGGGGAGCTTATAAAATAACTTACCAACATGTTACAGGGAAATCACAACTGTAAAAAAATATTTTTTTTCAAAATAGAGAATAAGAATACAATTTCTTAACAAAAATATAATGTATCCAGTACAGAGAAATCCCAGTTTTGAAATAGCATGCAGTAATGAAAATCCATCCAGTACCTGCATCCAGTGAACAGTCTTCATTAAGGTCCCTTGACTTTCCCCTTTTTAAAAAGCAGCAAATGTATTGGGTACGTAAAGAATCTCTTTTTTGTGACCTTCCTTGTGGGACCAATTTATTCCTATCAAGAAATGCACTAAAGGGAGTGTCATTCCTAGGTTTGACTCAGCAGTTAGTCCAGTTCTGTTTAATGTGAAGAGTTTTTTTCCCAGTGTGTAAGATGTTGCCTAGTCAGAAACAGTTGAAAAAACAGTCCATTTAACAGGGGAATTTCACTTCTGAGTTCCTCTATTAAAAGCATGATGATAGAGATAGATAAGGGTCCATGAATAAGAATAATACATTAAATGTTCCTCATAATATGGTGCTTACTAAATTAATTTTCATATGATACTGTGTACAAATCTGCTGTGTTATGTGAATAGTCATTTTTATATAAATTATCTAGTGTGCAATTAACAGAATTGCGCCTGGCAGTTCTCAAGTAGAAAATTTTATAATTGTATATTTATGCTTTGTGAGTAAACATATACCGGTAAAAATAGAAAATGTGCATTCATATTGACAGTGTTTTGATTTGATACATTCCTATCATCAAGGCATACTGTATGTGCAAATTCTGATTTTGAAACAGATGCCGTGATAGCCACAAAGTATTTCTAGCTACACTAATGCATACACATAAAGTAATTGCAAGAACTTTATTATAATTAATAGATGTCCTTTCAGACACTTACAGCATTAAAGTTTCAATGGAAGCATATACGCAATGGGGCCATGGTCTAGTAATGGGCGAATAAAGTTAATGGTATAAAAGGGTCAAAGAGCTTAAAGTAAGGTTAGCCTCAGGTTCTTGAATGATGCTTTTAGATGTCTTTCTCATTTTACATGCACAATGCATGTACTGTACTTTATGTTGCTGTGTCCTGTAAGCACTCTGCAAATTACTGTGCCAGTAAGCAATGCACAACTTTCAATTCACTATTTAGTTGAGAAGTGTTCACATAGATACTATCATGGAGAAGATTTCTTGTATCACTTTCCTATCTGCTATTACAAAAAAGTTAATAAAAACATAAACCACTATCTATCTTTATTTATCTTATCAGTGAAAATGATGGGGTGGTTATTTCTGACTAGTCGGTATCTGTAGAAACACTAAAAAATGGAAAAACATCCCTTAGGCCCTTAGGGGAAGTCTATATGTTTGTGCTTCTAAGGGCCGACACTATCAGACATGACTGTCTAGGGCAGCTTACAATCTAAGGAACAAGTAGAAAATTCTGTTGTCCGTCAGCTTCTATTTGCTACTTACATGTTTGGAAAAAGGTATACACAGCACCTCAAGGCATCATGTGATGAAGTAAGCTTTACCACGAAATGCTATAATAATTTTGAAAAATGTATTGTGTTAGAAGAATTACATGCCAGGGACAGTAGCAATGTGGTTAAAACGAATACCCAAGGGGTATTTACTTTAGTAGAACTGGGCATTAACTGTCAGATGAGCCTTTTAGACTCAAAAGCAGCTCTGTCAATAACAATACATCAGGACTTCCATGGTGTGGAAGAGCCGTCTGCAATAATTCCCATTATTCTGCAGCTAGGATTTTCCATTAGTGTAGCCACCTGCTGGGATACTCCACTCAGGTTTGATGTAGTCTGAACTTGAAGTCATCACCATCTGCAGGAGGACAGGAAATGAGAAGAGCATCACTAATTCCGTCCTTGCTTGTTTTATACAGCTTGGTTTCTGTGTGAAGACGAGGGACTGCAGTGCAATTATTTTAATTGATTGTGACTTCTTCATTTACATTACAACTGAGGGAAGATCGGCAGAAAACAATGGTCTGCCTCACAGAACCGCAAACGTAAAAGAAAAAAAAAACGAGACGGAACTCTTAATGTTTAATCTTAGCATTTTCCTTGCTATTATAATGGACCACCACAAATACTGATTCTTGAGTGGTTAAACATCTCATTAAAGCTTAAAACTGTGCACAGTTCATCTAGTAATTTCTGTATGTAGACTGCCAATTCACAAGTTTGTATTTTTAATTCTTTTCAGAATTCAATGCTAATTGATGTTTTTAAGATTATATACTGTATGTTGACATGTTCAAAGCATTTCTAGAATTCATAAATTAAAACCTTTACAATATTTAATCAGCCATAGAATGTATTAGAAATTTAAATGGTAGTAATCTCAATATACTGTATGAGTTGATAAAATTATGTGAAGGTTTGGAAGCATACTGTTATTTCTTTCAGAACACAATAGTATACAGTATTTGGTGACTGCACAAAGAAAAAGGTTACAGTCAAGTGATTCTGGGGGCTTCGGGCTAAAAGTATATTTGAAAGAGAAAGGGTTTAAGCACAATGTGCCCACCAGACAAGATCTTACTTATTTTGGAGAACCACTGCTAAGATGTCTCATTTTCCATCAGCCTGCCACGGGCTCAAGAGGGAGCATGATTTCAAAAGAGCTTATAGAGCTTTCTCTATTTCTATGGATTATGAATGTAAAAATCAGTCCATGCACATCCAATGTATGTGAAACAGAACTGCAGGCATAACCTTTAAAACATTTGACTTCTAGCTAGAGTGTAATATATAGTATAATATGATCTAATGCAATGATGTTTTAAAAAATCTTAGTATAAAATATCCAGCAACACTTCAACACGGGGCTGAAAATTCATTTCTGAATCCCCTATCAACCATAATACATCAAGAGCATTAATTACAGTGTCACATACTGTACCTGGTAGCAAGTGACTCTCACTAATGATTAGTTGCTAATTATTAACTGAAGTCATAGAATTGTCATTTATAAATACACTATTGCTGGTTAATTGAGTGTTAAGTATTATGTTTGTTATGGTCTAATAAAATAAGATTTCCACTGTTAAAACTACTTAAAATTTCACATTACTGTAAATAATAATTGGAAAGAGTTCAGCTGACATGATAATTCATTTTTATGAATTAGGCCAATAAAAACATACCACCTTTTGACTTAAGAAGTTAAATAATTTTTGTATGAATGTGTGCATTTTGGAGAAGGAGGAGAAGAAGAAGAGGAAGAAGAAGAAATTAATATTAGATGACTGTACCTGTACAGAATATACTGAAAATGCTAAACACAATGAAAATATAAATACCTGTACCTGAAGACAGAATGGCTTTACTCCCTATTCAACCAGATTATGAAAAGGTTTCTTTGCTGGACTATATGATGCATTAGCATCGATTTATATCTTATTTAATTTTCCATGTTACTGTAAAACAACACAAAATAAGGTTCCTAGGCAAATTTTAATTATGACAAAATACATAGTGTGGAGGGATGACTATGTTAGCCTTAAAATGTTTTGTTGCTTTGTTATTTGTGGAGCAATATTATATATTTCATGGATGGTAAGCAGATTGATTTCATCAAGAGATAAAAGCAAAAACTTTTTTCAGCCTTTTCAAAGAACTGTCTGTTAATTCGTACTTCTGTTGTCGGATTTCATGGGCAAATGTTTTACACGCGCAAAAAATGTTGCCTGTTGCATGTCTTAAAATAGCCCTCGTTAACTGTTTATTGCTTCTAGCCTTTTCTTCAGACAGCTGAGGAATTAAATAATTTCAGATATATAATATTTATCTTGGGTTTTCTCAGAACTTACCAAAAGACAATACTTTTAGTTAATTTCACATTTATATTTAATTATTAATATAATTTATATTAATAAACTCATAAACAAATATATATTTTGTACAATTCCTTTTACAGTACTGCATCTAAAAGGAAATAGCTTTGACCTATTAATGAAAGATTTGTCAAAATTCATATTTCACTAAGGGGTAATATTTTATACATGATACATAAAACAGGGTCTCATTAAACTCGTTAAACAACTACCATTATTTTTTCATTTCTGTCCACCTATAATCATGAGCAGGATCTAAAGTGTAAATAATAATTTTTCAAAGGAACAAGTAATAGGTTTATTCCCTGCTGAAAAGAGAAGAATGGAAACACAACGTTTCGGCTGTGGAGCCTTCTGGTTTAACGCTAATCAAATTTCAATAAACTCTGTATTTGTTAGCTGTTTTTGTTTGCCAGCGACACCTTTTTTCTACCCACCAGAAACCTATTTGTGAAAGGGTAGATGTAGATTATTGTTTAGACCACATTCCCCAGAATGCTATGGGGAATGAGCAGTCACCTGACTAGTTGGCACAAGACAATATGTCATTGCCTCTCAGTGTCAAGCGGATTCTGATTAAGAGGCATTCAATCATAATCTAACAGAAGGTTATATATTTATATAAGCTATATACCACTGGCTCCTCATTCAAGCACAGACACCAAATGTCTGAACCTGTGGTTCCTTTCATATTGAACAGGATTACTAATGAATAGCATATCATCAGTACAGTAAAAAATGCAATGTGATGTGAAAAACATTTGGCATCCACATTAAAAAGAAAGTGCAGATATAGACTACAGAGGTTTGGAAATTTACAATAGTCTTAGTAAATCTTGGTTTTTGCAGAGCATTTGTACCTGCATTTACTGCTGCAATATTGAAGGTCATCTCAAATCAAAATGTTTTACCAGCTACTTCTATTTTGTATTCACTAGTCTGGTCAAATTCTGATCATTATTAAACAAGACAACAAATCTAAACTGATAGCATGCTTAATACTTGTGCGTATTGAGGAGGGTTCCAGGGCGGGCAGGTTCTTGACAGAGCTAAAAGTAAAGAGCAACATGGAAACATGGCAGAAACAGAAGTTTGTGATTTTTTTGGAGAAACTGAGGCTGAAGAGCTGACTGCTCAATTGCACTGTGGGCAGCCAGTGAGTATTTACATGTAGGAGAGTGGAAGTGCAAAAGGAGAATCTGATTTCTTCCCAGCTTTGGGTTAAATAACATAATCCATCTATCCATTTTCTAAACCACTTTATTCAGTATAGGGTTGTGGGGGAATCCAGAGGTTATCCCAGTAAACAACAGGCGCAAGGTGGGATACACTCTGGAAACGATGCCAGTCTATTACAGGGCACCCTCAGACAAAAACGCACACTTAAATAATATCATTTGTGATGTTGATTTTGAAAATTAGTTTTGAAAATATCCTTAATTCTTTCTGACTTATGTCCAGCTTAATGATTGTATTTGTTTGCTCACATCTGTGGACAGCACCACATATTCTTTTACTTGTCCTTTCCAAGGGCTACTATAGTCTGTTAATGAACACATTTCTATGAACGTAAATGTGTAAAAAGAGTATCATTATGAATTAGAAGTATGATTTTTTTAATTTGATCCCTACACTGATTAGTTTTCTTCAGAAATTTATGTGAAGTAATGCAGGATGTCAAAACCTGAATGCTGTTCTAAAGGTTCACTATTTTCTTTCTGAAAACAGTATGTCTTCAACATATAATACTGCAGTTTGAATATTACAATAACAGATGTACAATAAGAGACATTCCACCCAACTGCTACAGAAAAAAAAAAATCTTATAGTCGTAAGTCTAAGCTTGAAAACTGTTAACAAAACAAGCTACAGTGCAGCTGACGTAATTTCAAAGTGTTCTTGGGGAAGGTAGATTAAAGTGGTAATAAGAATTATTCATAACCATTCACAAAAAAGGGTTGACAAATTCCAAGAAACTGAGAATAAAAACTAGTAATCAGTCAGCATCTGCTGTATATGACTAAAACTACAATAAATTACTTTATTAATAATTTTGAGAAGGTTCTCAATTTCAACACACTTCTTTAAAACAATTTTATCCTATATATATAATTTTATATATAAAAAAGGATTAGCTATTTGTTAAAGCAAGAGTTTACCCAAAAATGAAATTATGTGAAACAGGATTAATGGGAATATAAATAAATTGATTGTTCTCGTTTAACTCCCCGAAGGGAGAAGTTGTTTATCAGTTCCAGCCTTTCATACAATTGAAATGTTACCAACAAAAAGGTGTACATTTCTGTAAAACAATTACTCTAAAGGTGTCTTTGTAATGCTCTTGAAAGAAAATCTTTTTCAACATGCATTAAAGGGAACTGATGAAGCTTAACTTCTCCATATAAATTTCATGCAAATAATAACTCTAGGTTTACCTGATTTCCGATACGAGTAAAATAAAGCTTGCTTCCATTGATGGTCACTTGCAATGCCTTTGCCAAATTAGTTTTTAAACATTAAGAAAGTGAAACCCAAAGCTAACACTTAGTAGGAGAATTGTCTTAAACTGAAACCAATCGTTCTGTTCTCACACCTGTTGGGTGTGTCAATAGATTCCACAATATTTTTGCTTCCTCTCCAGTTTATATGTTGCAACCGAGAAATGCATGGTGGCAGGTGCTTTTATTAGGTCAAGACAACCCAGGTCCACTCGGGCACATTCTCAATCTGTTTGTAAAGCAGCACTGCAGAAGCTTTACCTTAAAAACATAAACATATATTGTAAAATGATAATTCGGGATAATCAATAGTTTAAAATGCTCCTATGGTATGTTCGATAATTCAGTTCTCAACATAACTATAAACTAAACACGAGTTCTACCTATTTATTGTTTGTAATTGTTTTTAGAATGCTTGTGTCTAAGAATGTGCAACAAAGTAAATACATTAGGAAGCAAGCTCAAGTTTTTAATCGATTCACTTTTAGTGTAATTTTTACAAAGTAATAATTCATCCATTGCTACAATATCACTTTGTCAGTAATACAGGATATTGATGCGGTACAGAAACGTTTTATTTCTTGTCTCCTGCATTCAAGCTGTTGAACATCATTTTATCCGTTTGTTTTTGTCATTATATATTTTTCTCCTTTGCCCCTGTCATTTATAGCATTTAAAAATTCAAATGAACATTTTAGATTTAAATTTCCCAAAAAGAGATTCTATGTCCCTGAGTTTAGCTAATCCTGGAAGCCTTCCATAGGTGGTAGCCATTTTGGCTCAGTGATTACTCCTGGTCCACATAAGAGCCAAAATGGCTACCACCTATGGAAGCCTCCCAGGATTGGGAGGCTCCCAGCACAATAATAGAGCATAGGTGTCAGCAAGGATAATCAAGACACAGCTGATAAATATATAAGACTGTATAGGGGGGAGAGACTGAGGAAAAAGATGAACCCAAGGGAAACTTGATGTTATCTAACTATAATTTTTGGGGTATGAACCTTGTAGTAAACAGGGACAAAACCTACAGTAAAGTATACACAGGAATCAAAAGGAATTAAGTTTTATTTAGATATTTTTGTTTTGTTTAAATGAACCAGCATTCTGAAAAATAAAATGAGTTGAAACAAGGATTTAGAAAAGATAGGTTTTTTTTACTGCATATTGCCTGTTTCTACAAGGGAAAGGCTGTGAATAGCAAAATTAACAAGATGTTGCTTTTGAAAATGATTAGAGGGAATCTACACATTTTGTTCAGGAGTATTATTTTCCAATTAAAATATCATAAACTTTATATTCGGGAGCACTCTTGTTACCAATATAAGCTCGAAGACTAACACTTAAAGCAAACCAAATTTTATGTAGAATCCTTGTAGAACTCCATAAAAAGCCATTTCAAGTACACCATATTTCTATTTTCAATTGAGTTTTAGTACTCGTGTAAGGAATAACAGACCTTAGAAGACAGAAGTCAATTGTACTGCTGCAGCACAATTTTTCAGTTTTTGTCAATAATTGAAGATTTGATTCCAAAATGAATGCTTTGTACATTTAGTTTAAAGTGAAATATAGCCGTTTTCCAGATTTCATTGACAAGTAAAAATGTCTTTTACTGCACACATAATACTTGTGCTACACAGGATATCTAGTAGGCAGCCCATTAGTAACTTTGTCTTTTTATTACTTCACACAAGGTCATTAATTGCAATTGGGACCTTGATAAGCCCAGCACTGCTGATGGGGTGAAAACTTTATTGTTAAATGTATAATGGCAAGGCTGCCTTCTGAGATTGCCTGCTTGATTGCTTTATAAGGGCTCAGTGGCACACAGCAATTAAAATCTATAGACCTTATAACCCTACTGATGTTTTATGGGCCTCTTTTGGTGTCCTTCAATATGATTCACCATTTCTGTCTTTCCCAGTTGGCTGAAATTTCAAAAGTCACAGCAGTAAATTTTTTCCAAAGAGGCAGAGCTGGTTGTACCAGGTGAAAGGTTAATGACTACTTCCTCTGAGAACATATGTAATAAGTAACTGGTGGATGCTATATTAATGAACAATTATGCACATCTTAATAGCAACACATCATTACAGTGTCTGAAGATGCTGGTAATTTGAAGTATTTTGATGTGTTATTGTTTTTTTAAGTATATTGTACAGCATAATATGAGCATAATACTAAGACCACCTGTGTACAGTAGATCAAATCAGAGGATAATTATCTTAGAAGCAGGATACAAATGTTAAATACTTATTTTCTTTACAGCTAATAAAAAAAAATTAAACCAAATCTGAACTAATCTTCAGTCAAATTATTATGACCATGCTAATGAAAACAGCCGCCTTATGAGAAAATATTTAGTTATCAGCTTTTGAGATAATAGAAACCTAGAAAAATCTATTGGCAGAATTAAAATACCTTATTGGAGGATGCATTAAGGGTTGAAAACATAGCTATTACACTTTTTGATACTGTTGTAGTGTTATTTTTTTATTAAACACTTTTTATTAAAAATATACTCTATATATTGAGAAAAAAACATTTCCTTTGAACAGAGATACAGTACACTGTATTGCTTTTGAATATTATACTTTTAACTGTATACATACATTTAAAAAAATAACATACGCAGATATTGGATATTGATTTAAATATCTGTGACGTAACTTTTATTAACTGTTCATTTATGATAGACAGTAATACGTGAGTGATTTCAGGAGTTGCATAAGAATATAAATCACCTCTTTAGTGAAAGGTACTTGGGCGCAAATGATCAACAGATTAACTTGTTGAATGTGTAGTCGGCTGAAAGAAAGAAAATCATAGAAAGGAACCACTGCTTCGCTCATCAAGAGAACAACACTTCTGGACTAAGTAATCTTAAGTGGACTTGCCTGCTACGTGGCCAGGTTCCCTTTAGCGATGATTCAAAGCTTTGTGTGGACCACAGATGTGCAGGATGATATTCTAATTGATTTATACTAAAAGACCAATCAATGGGAAAACCAAGGAGTGTCTAGTCAGTAAAAAACACCACCTGTAGTGATTGATCGCAACGTGACAGCACAGCTCTAGAAGACCTCACTTGCTGCCCTTCCCACTGGCTCATTCCAGCAGGACAACAAACATCCTTATGCTGCTTGTATAAAACACCTTTTAGGCAGATGCATTTTGCCTACTCACCAGAAATGAGGATTCGTGGGATAACCTGTGATGACATTTGGCATCTCAGGCTCACATATCAGGGAACAGATTAGATTCTCTAAGCTTTGCTAAAGGGACTGGACAGAACTCCACAAGACAACTACCTGGAGCGTTCGTTGCAGAACTGTAATTGTACTAATTCCAATGCTGGCCACACACACTACTAGCCTGTGACTTTCACAGTCCAGCCCCCTGTTGATCATTCCTTTTGTTGAGAAATATTGATCAGAATAATGTATCTATTGTCATGTCTGTTCACTAGAATGTCAGTGTACTTGTTACAAAATAGATTGCCATTCTGATATTAACCTGTAGTTATAAGTGATATACAGTATTTCTTTTGATGCTCAATACTGTAATGATGTAAAATAAATAACAAAGGATTTTCATTGGGATTTGTTAGGACCACTGAAACAGAAGTTCCATTCAAGTAAACACTTTGGTGGAACTTCAATAAATGTAAAGAGCATTTAGGTGTTGTATTGGGATGTGTTGAATTCATCATTGCAAAATTACCTGAACACTATGTTGACAATTTTTCAAAGAGGCAAAGAATGTGAAGGCAATGCACCTACGTTCAAACACTTCAAGTCCTTCTAAAACACTTTTGTCATCATTATCTCTATAATCCTAATTTTGCAGAGTGCCTTTTTTAATTTTCAGATCAGGTGCAAATGAATATACAAATTTATAATAAGGAAACAATTCTATTCGACTGTTAAATGCAAAGATCCAAAGCAACAGAAACAGAACTGGATTTTAACTGCCAGGTTGAATACTGGAACAATGTGAATAAATTGGTAAGCCTGAATCACTTCATTTTAATTGAAATGCCTCCAGCTGCGAGTGAAATACTCAGATATGGTTGATACAACTGTATCACGAAGCTTAGTTAAATCTTCTGTCATGTGTAGTGACATTTTCATTTTTTACCTTTTAAGATGCGTGCTAGTAGAATGACAAGCCGTAGACAGCAAACATCTAATTCCAGAGAGCCATAGAAGTCCTGTAATACTTTAATGGAGTAACAAAGTCACAGAGTCAAGTATAGGGAAAAGCAATAGTCGGTAAACACATTTTTAAAGATGAAAAGTAATGACATTATCAAGAAAACTAAAAGCAAACAAAGTTTATCAGTCACAACCATCAATGGGAATCAAAATACATTGTAACAGACAGAGACCTGGAGACGTAAAAGACGCCTGCTGTGCGTTGATCCTGTGTTCTCCTGTCTCTGCCTGTGGCAGCGTGGTTGCAGGTGGGCGTTGCCACTGCAGTGTGCTGTCGGCACAGGAGCTGTGGGCATGCAGCGGTTATGAAGCACCCATGGGGAAGAGAGTGTGAATGGAGGGGCCCCTGTGGGCTGATGGACCTCCAGCAGCTGGAGGTTTTTCCAACACTTTGGAATCCCTCTCTCCTCTAGAGTCACCTTCTCCAGTAGGGGAATAAATGGAGGCAGACAAGCACCACTACTTACTGTACCTACTGTGAGGGGCGGAGTGTGAGTTAGGGTTTTCATCATTTTGTGGACACATCCATTTATTGTCAGTTCTCTTGTTAATAAAAGTGTCTTTCCTTATTTTATTAGGTCTGTGTCATAAGGATCCCTTGTCCTTACAGGTTTCATAATTACTCTCTATATATCTCTACTCTCTATATAATTATATATACTGCAAATGTATGAAGGATTTTATTTCATGTTCTCTGTTATGTTCTCTTCATGTTCTCTAACATAAATATGTGGCATACACATACTCATAAATATACATATGAGTATGTGTATGCCACATCCCTTTGAAAAAAAGCAAACAACAAAAAATATTGTAAGTGTTCTCTAACTGCTTTATTGGATGGGTTTACCAGTTGGTTAATTATTCTGTGCATTGTCCTTATGTCCTAAGGCTTCTTCCTTATGAAAAAAATGACATAACTCTGGACATTCTGACTGAATCAGTGATTACAATACTATAGTAAAGCAATATGCTAAATGAAGATTAAACTAAAAATTTGACCCATCCCACGATTCCAGATTTCAAAAGTGTCACTTTATGGCAGCTTTATGATTTAAAACTGAGTATACATTTGTTGGATGCAAAAGGTCTGGGTTTAACCAGCATTTTAAATATAGTAATCTGCCAGATCAATTAATAAAATCATCAGATTTACATTCTAATAAGCTTAGTTTTAGTAGTGGTTTACTGTAGCTATTAGCTGTTTTATGGTTTTATGGCAGTTATTTATTTTTACTTATCTTCCCTTCATATGGCAGTTAATTATTTTTTAACCTTACATACAATTTAACCTTTTAATTTTTTTTTTAATAAAAGCTGTAAGATCATGTAAATGTCATGGTGGTGACGTAATGATCAATTCTTTCAAGCATAACATTACCAGCTCAAAATGTGAATAAGGTTCCACAAGGAAATAAAACTAAAAATATATATATATTTTAAATCTACTTTAGTTTTTGAAGGAAAACACAATACACAAACATGTATTACTCTGGAACAGCCAGCACTGATATCAGAAAATTGGTCTACAAAATTATAAACATTTACACTCATTAAAGTGTGTCCTAGTTTTGAGAGTAACTTTACATTATGAGAACAGTGATCAAATGCAAAATCGCAAGATGGGTTTCAAATTTCAACAATAATGACATTTTTATCATCTCCAAATTAGTTTTAAAATTAGACTCAAAGGAATGATGCGCAATAAAAAGGTTCTATTTTAAACTTTGCTGTAGGCCTTATATTCCCCTTCATTCAGGTCTCTTGACTTATTCTCTTAAAGATTTCATGAAATGTTTATAAAACTTAATTGCACAATTATATGAGAATCTAAAATCATAATGAGATTCATTAATACACGATTAACTATTTCAAAAGTAAAATAAATGGTGGTCTTAACGTTTACTAATGATTTTTATCATCAAAACCACATTGTAATGTGATACAAACATTTGGATTAATAATATTCTATTTTACATCAATTTGATAAAGGTCTTCTTTTCGTCTAAAAAATACGATAACACTTACGAGGATCACAGTTCAACAGAGAATGTTACGCATTCATGTCAATATACAAAGTTCTAAACAAATGTTTGGGAGGTCAAAACCTAAGCTCATTCACGTCCCACCACAAATGTATAAATACCAAGCTTCTTGCTTACTTGATTACACATATTGTTTTTGCTCTCCCCAGTTTTACTTTGGTTCTTCTCTCTCTGCTTCTTGTGGGCTGAGCTCACTGCGTCCATCTGAATCAGGGCTGGGCTGAAGGAGAAGCCCTCAACGCCACTGGCACATCAACATTGGCTGCGACCCAGCCAGTGACAGCAATTGACTTCTTCCCATGCATATCCCGCCCAAATGCTCCATCCATGGACCCAATGAACCAACCACCCAAGGTTCAATGCTTTCTTCCCAAAGCAGCAGATCTGTGCTTCCCTTCAAAGATAAGATAAGATCACTTTATCGGCCTTATACAATTTCTTGCATTTGGAATTTGTCTTTTTGCATACCCCAGCTTGGTCTCCACGAGACACACAAATAGGGAGAGAGAAGCTTGGGGTCAGAGCGCAGGGTCAGCCATTTGTACAGCTCCCCTGGAGCAGCTGGGGTTAAGGGCCTTGCTTAGGGGTCCAACGGAGTAGGATTGCCGGCTGCGTGATTTGAACTGGAAGCCTTCCAGCCACAGGCGCAGATCCTTAGCCACAGAGCCACCACTTCGCCCCGAAGGCCACTCTGTTTGGCTCCACCAGTTCCACCTCTTCATTCACTTCCCTCCAAGGGCTGTACTCTCATCCCTTCTCTTAATAGTGCACACAGACCACTCCACTCTCACTAGTTGTCTTGGAGATGTTTCTAAGATCACTTGCTACAGCTCTGCATCCCCTACCTTCTGGATTGGCATTAATGGAATCATCTTACATTCAGCTCCACAACCCCTCCCTTTAGTCTGCCACATGCCTCCATCAATGGACCCGTTATGAACTTCTCTGCTCAAGTTCTGCACCTCTACCTTTGGCCAGAGCTACTGCTTGCTTGCATCATTTGTGCAGCTCATTGTGTACCTCCTCCACTGTTCCACAGGAGCCCACCTGACCCCTAATGCTTACTTTACCTGCCCCCTTTGTCATTCTGCCCTTTGCTCACTTCAGGATTAGCCCTCTAAATACAGCGATGTACACAGATTGTGATTCAACACACCTCATTGACCTCTGTCTCCCTGTCTCCCTCATTATTCATGGATGTCATTACAAAGCCATGTTTTGGAACTGCATTCCTGACAGTTAGGAACAAATTGTTGGATGGTTTTTGGATGAAAACTATCCACTACCAAATGATTTCCTCCCATCTGAAATATTTATAGTTTATAGCCAAGCCAAAATCACACCTCCCCAATGTTAGCTGTTAACAATGAATGAACATTGATTTATTCTTTGGGTACACTGGAAAGTGATGACAATTTATCGACAAGCCTGATATTTACTTACACTGATTATGGTTTTTGCTAGGCAATGTTTAAATACTCAAGACACACAAGGTAATTGAAGTATGTTAGTACATTGTGTGAATAGACAGCACACAAGAAAACAGGAGGTTATATTATATATTAAAGCTAAGAACATTAGTTACCTTTTTAGAATGACTGATAGCGGACAAGAAATTTAAGATAAATATCAATTACATATCACTACGCTTCAAGACATTATTTCCTTGCCTTTCCTGCTAAAGAATAATAATTGAAATAGACACTTTTTAGAATAAAAATATTAATCGTTGCATTGACATCAAATCCAAAATACTTTGTGAAACCTGATTTGTGTAAGAGAATGCCAGTGCTGTAGAATTAATACTCTATTTCTTGTTATCGTGTTTTAGACAATTTCTTAGTTTCTGCTGCAAATGAATGTCTCATAAAAGTACAACAGAAAAAATGTGGAAATGGGGGTGTTTTAGTTTATTTAAGAAAAGATTTATACTTATACAGTTAGCACTCAGGAAAGGAAAACAGCTAATTCTTTTGAATACATATCTTTAAAGTTTCTAGAATCTGTTGGCAATCATACTGTTGAATTCATGTTTAGTGGATTACTTTAATCTAAACAATTAGTTTCAAAATCTCAAATTGTACCGTTTGAATACAGTTTGAAGCATTACTGTAAGTGCAACCGAGAGGTAACTGAATGTAGGACATGCCAGATAGGGTTTCTGGAAGTAATAAATCATCATGCTGTAGAACTGCCATTTCTCCTTAAACTATCATAAACACATCACTCACATGTTTAAAGTAAATCTTTCAGATTAGAATACCCTGAGGGAGATAAACTGTATTTAATTGTCTCAATAAAATCAAGATCAGCAGCCAATTAAGCATTATTTTGCCACTGGTTTCTCTTGTTGAAAATGACACTGGGGACACTTAGTGAGTGTGTATTTTATTATCAAATCAGAAAGCATTATACCATTTTGCTAAAACTGTACGGGAGGGGTCTGAGATGCATTGCAATACAGACATGGTGTGTAGTAGGTACAGTAGCTGTATAGACGTTTATTCTAATTTCTTCATACTTACAGTGCAAAAGAGGTCAATATTTTATTGTGTGTGCACATTGGTAGAATATGTTGTTTATTTACTTAGCCTTTTTTAAAAAAAAGCAAATAAATATTTTAAATAGCTTGAGTAAGCAATAAGGGAGCAAATCTGTATTTCTCTTGAGATCCAGGGGATCATGACTTTTCTAGTTTGTATGTCCTGCAAAATAAAAAGAAGGCCAGAGGATTAATAGAAAGTATACTGTAGTGAAGCAATTCAAAACACATTCAAGTACTAGCTGGTAAATAGAAGCTATATGGTTGCCCATTTTCAGTCAGCAGAGACTCTGTATCTTAAGGGTGTCCCTATGAGTGTGCCCAGGGGCACATCTCCTTCTGTGCACTAACATTTTCTGACGGCTTCACAGCGCAACAACATATAATTGACGTTCTAGTTAACAGCAGCTGATAAATGACCTTGATTTCCTCAGTGTCTCTGGCTCAGCAGGATATCAAGGTCAGGAAAGGTTACTTAATTCTACAGTATACATATACTTTTTAAGAGTATAATATAACTATAATCCATTTAAAGAAATAAAACTATATGACTTGTGTTTTAATTAAATGATTAGATTTCAACATAGGATGTACAGTATATTATTTATATATCTGTTATACTGTATAATGTATAATATAACAAACACTCTCTTTTACTTACTGTATACTGTATGTACAGTAAACTGAATACTCATAGTAATTTAAAACTGCACACACAGTTCAACCTCTTCCCATTATTTTAATGTATCAACCCAATAGAATGACAAAAATATAAAACACTGCACTCTTTATCCTAGATTGTGATGAATAAAATCAGAATAAAGTCAGCCAGCAAAGGTTACAAGAAATTTTAACGTGAGGATAAATGGTTAAACACTGGTGAAAGTCCAGTAATTTGAATGCATTTTCAGTCAGGAGAGATCATTCCTCCTGCATATATTTGTGAAAGAATCAAGATTTCAGGAGCCTGTAAAAGTAGTGTCATAAACGTGGTTACTATTCTTATTAATGCATTCACTTGATCTCCATGCACTTGATCTGATCAGCACACTCTCATCAAGCAAGGAGAAGCACTGTGTATACTGTACTGTAATTCACTGTACAGTAGTTCATTATAACATTTGAATATTTAATGTATAGGTTTCTTAATTGTATTGCTGTCCCAAGTTTTTAGTTTATTGTTCAACAGACACAACCTGTGCACTTTCTCACAGGACAGGACCAGACCAGCTGGCATAGATTTTCATCTGAGAGGAACCAAAAACATTAACACCTTACAAGTAGTACTGTATGTGATAGCGATGTTTGGCTATGGAAAGTTTTAAGAATGAGGCAGAGGGGTATATCGTGTGTTGTCAGAAAAGGGGTTTCTCATTTTCTCAACACTCGCATTGATTATATGCAACACAGTCATGGTTCGTTCTGACTTTTAATGGGTCAAGCTTTGCAACGTAAATACCCCAACCCTGTGTTTGTTTTGTACAAATTTAATAATTTAAAATACAATAATTGTAATTGGGATTTTTGCCTAGATAACATAAATTGATGTTTTTTTCTAGGGAAAATAATATTCTTGTTTGACTAAGGTTTTTCAGGGACACCCTTCAGATAACCCCCTCTCCCACTGATTTCTCATTTCAGTTCCCAGCAGAAAGAATGCAAACACGAAATAAAGCAAAAAATTGCCTCAATTTGAATCTAGTCCAACTCAAACTTAATCGTTTCTTTGCTTTTTAAGTGTAGAAAGTTTCTCAGGAAGTTATTGCAACTGCTGCGGCTTGGATTGCAGAATAATTTTGTTTTAAAGTATTTTTTATTCATGTTGTATTTGTTTATGCAGATAAATTATTAATATTTGCTGCGTTTTACAAAGGTTCTCGTCTGGAGTTAATTATTTCCCCCATTCTCTCCCCGCGGGTTTTGTTTGTAATTTTCTTGAATATAAAAGTTGCATTATTCATGTTTACCAGCAGCATCTATTAATTATTTCTTTTTTTAAGGTGCTTACATCCTTACGATGATTTTTTCCAAGGAACAAAAGAGATGTAACAAGGACCAGTCTCTTTCTTGTCTTAATCTGTAAAGTTTGTATAGAACATCACAAAATACTGATGGACACTTAACAAGATTCTTATAATTTTATTTTTGAACTTTGGTGCAAATAGTCTTGTTTAGAAATTTAAAGATGAGGGAATACATTTTATATTTCACAAGGGTCATAAACTATTGATGTTGTTAATGCTTTAGATCCTGCCAACATAATTATAATATGTATGACAGAACAGAAGTCCTTTTCTTAAAATACTTGTTTTCCAAGATGTTTAATATATAATTCTAGCTTTGTGACTACAGAGACTTCATTGCAAGTAAAGTAAACTAATATATATTTCGATTGCATTGGTTTGCAACAACAGTGTGGTTCCACAGTGCTTATTACTTATTTACTTATTCATTACTACACAAAACCAAAAGTCTGCTAATGATTGCTAAGGTCAGTCAAGATTCACAGATCTCATTCCGCAGTTCATGCTCTTAATATCTATTGTCCACACATACTGTACACCAGCATAGTCAAATTATAACAGTCTAAAGCATGATTCAGTGACTAACCAGTAACACACCGTACAGTATAGTGGCTTATGAGATGAGAACTGTGAACACGACAGCTGGAATGATTATGCAAAAAAATAGATTTATTTGTGTAATAATAATAATAATTATAATAATAATTGCTTACACTTATATAGCGCTTTTCTGGACACTCCACTCAAAGCGCTTTACAGGTAATGGGGACTCCCCTCCACCACCACCAATGTGCAGCATCCACCTGGATGATGCGACGGCAGCCATAGTGCGCCAGAACGCTCACCACACATCAGCTATTAGTGGGGAGGAGAGCAGAGTAATGAAGCCAGTTCATAGATGGGGATTATTAGGAGGCCATGATTGGTAAGGGCCAATGGGAAATTCGGCCAGGACGCCGGGGTTACACCCCTACTCTTTTCGAGAAACTCCCTGGGATTTTTTATGACCACAGAGATTGTTGATTCACAAATTGTAAATAAAGGTATAGTCTATGTTTTTAGTATGTTTTCCTGGCAATATTGTCAACTGTGAACCCTGACAAAATCTCTCATACCACTCTCTGTATGCCATTATACAATATTGTAAAAAAAGTTTTGATTTTCCATTGCCATTCATATGCCAATGATCCCATCCATGTACCCTGTGGATTTCAATGAAATGTACTTTTCAAGCACTAGTTACAGAGTTATTCTTCTTCCATTATTGTTTTCTTAATCCAAAGATGGAAGCTCCTCCCTTTAATCATCAGGTTTACAGTAGGAGCTGTGCTCTCTTTCTCACTGCCGTGCTTTAAACACAATCCTGCCAAGATATCTAAAGAATCTAGGAGCAAAGCAGTGATTGCTGTGTCAACTGCACAGACGCTCGGCTAGATTATTATTTTACCTAATAAGATTTAAGATGTGCATTTTACGCAATATGGAATGGCAAGGTGTTTGTTGTTGTGAGAGAGCACCCATCCTTTGGTTCTTGCTGCAATGTCTGCCCAGGCTAAAGGAAACACTCTTCGGCCAATCATATCTTTCTGTCGGTGGGAACATTCTCTTACGTAAACCCATAAATGACCGTTCTTTATAGCACGACATGATTTCAGCTACTGAGAGAGATCTCTCTTTAGCTCACGGGGCTGGGTCACTGCAGAGTGACGCGGGAGTCCCGGGTTCGAGCCCCCGACGGTGGGGGGCCGACCTAATGCGGCAAGGGCGCCCGGCTGAGCCCCCATTGCGTTACATTGGTGTCAGAGCGGGGTGGGATAGCCCTTCGCCGGGGACGGCGATTTAAGCGGGGGAGAGTGTAACGCTTACGGCCGACAGGCACTGTGTAAGAGCCGGCGTACCAGAGCAGGTGATGTCACCGCCCTTCCCTGTGATAGCAGGACTACAGCTACTGGGCTGTAGGGAGATCTCTCTTTGGCTCACGGGGCTGGGTCGCTGCAGAGAGACGCGGGAGTCCCGGGTTCGAGCCCCCGACGGTGGGGGGCCGACCTAATGTGGCAAGGGCACCCGCCTGAGCCCCCGTTGCGTTACATTGGTGTCAGAAGTGGGATGGGATAGCCCTTCGCCGGGGACGGCGATTTAAGCGGGGGAGAGTGTAAAGCTTAGGGCCGACAGGCACTGTGTAAGAGCCGCCGTACCAGAGCAGGTGATCTCACCGCCCTTCCCTGTGATAGCAGGACTACAGCTACTGGGCTGTAGGGAGATCTCTCTTTGGCTCACCGGGCTGGGTCGCTGCAGAGTGACGCGGGAGTCCCGGGTTCGAGCCCCCGACGGTGGGGTGCCGACCTAATGCGGCAAGGGCGCCCGCCTGAGCCCCCGTTGCGTTACAATACGTTTCACTTCATTCTGTCATTTAAGCACGCCTTTCAAACATTTAAAGTGATGAGAAGAGAGTTTATTTAGGACGAAAAATAAGTAACTCTCCTGCACAAGGAAGTTGAAAGAATTGTATGTGGAACAGGCTTCCCGTCATGTGGTTAAAGCCCAAGCTTGAAGGTTCCTCAAACAACTGCTGGACAAAATTTAATTTCACTATATCTTAAACACTTATCTTACCAAGTGAGGCGGATCGCCTCCTCCCATTTGCAGCCAGAATTCTTACTAACGTCTGGAAATCTATATACTGTATCTAAATAAAAGAGACTGTGATCTTATAAACCTTTGGAGCCAATTTTGCCTAGACATGCTTCTTCTCCCCTTCTTGCTCACACCCGTAGAAGGCTCCACAGCTGAAACATTGTGTTTCCTTTCTTCTCTTTTCAGCGTGGAATAAACCTACATGTATTACTTGTTCCTTTGCAACCTGAGCATGCTGACGCAGCTACCCACCTGAAATGCGTCTTCTCCATCCATTATTAGAAAGTCAACTATTCCTTAGTAAGGATTGCAAAAACCCTAAACCTATTCTGGAAATAATAACTTGACAAAAAAATGCATACAGTGTTTTTCATGTGATAATTAGTATTTTTTCATATGTTTCTCTTTAAAGAAAACTATGACAAAAATATTTTTAAAATAAGGTGGTGGTGCATAATTTGCCTTACAATTCTTGGGGACGTACTGCATGAGATAGCATAGTTCCCAAAGATAATAAAGTATTATTATTATTATTCATATAAAATGAAATAATTCCTTTCTATTTTTCCCCCCTGTAAAACAAATGAAAGTCACTTCTGCTATATACTTTAGGCATTCTGAGGCATTCTGAGATTCTGAGAAAGTGTGAATGCAGAGTTTGAAAAGGTTAAAAACATGAAGAGATGTCGTTTTATATCTGCAGTTTTTACATTTATAACTATATTTAACAAGATTCTGAGAATTGAAAAACTGAATAAAAACAATAAAAAATTGTGACACATTGTGCACATTTTCATTTATAGTATATCGTGAATATAAAAATACAGTAAGTAATCCCGGCTTGTACTTTCCAGATTAAGTAATAGCATATATGATAGACGGTGCATAAAAGCTGCAGAGACATTACAAGATAACATACATGTATACTGTTATCAAACATTTTAAAATAAATGCATCAGTCTCCATAAAATATTTAAACTGAAGTTAAAATATTAATATTTCATACAACGTATACTGTACAGGAGAAATCTGACAGTGGAATAAAAATAGTTATGTAGCATAAATACACACAAATTGAAATCAATTTACCATAGAGACGACCTAGGATTTGTCTTAGTTGAATCATCTCTTTAGTCACATGTGTCTATTGCTTGCCTGTATTAAAAATCACCTAGGGCATTCTAGAGTCTGAATGTCACAACATATAGTCCCTCACAGTTTGAAATAACCGGCATACACAAGCAAATTGTAAATGTATCTGCAGAAGACAAGAACCTTTATCCAGCACAGCTGTATCACTAGATATTAATAAATGAGCAAAAGCTCACATTAACTGTCATGAGGCATATATTGTATAGAGGCTACTGGATGTAAATATTTTGTTTCAGTTTCTCACAGTACCAAATTATTAGGATACTGTACAGCATGTAATTTAATGCATAAAATCTATTAGGATTTGATTGTTAAACTAATTAACATATTCCAGTGTTGTGACTTCCCATCAACATACTGTGAGATAAAACAGCATAACAGTCTATTAAGCATTCAAAAGCTAAAGGAAGAAAACAAATGTTTATAGAGATAGAACATGTCCTATTAAACATTTTTATCTGTGAAATAACACATAAATACATACATCAATATCTGCAAATATTTGGATTATTGTACATACCACAAATATTCTTAAACAGAAATAATTCTCCAAGAATGCTAGATGGAAAAGCAATAGCATTTACTTCAGAATTTGAATGCAGTATGTGTTCCACTTTGCTAGCTGGTGATGAGCTCCTGTCCTCACTCACTCTTTTTCCTCTCCTTGCTTGTACTTTGCTGGCTAGTTACTGTATATTCATTTGTACACAGATGAAAAGGGACATCAGGAGTTTTGGCCAAGATCTATACATCCGATCTGCCGAGTCCAGAAATAAAACGGCAACATAGAAACATGGATAAAAACTGGATCCCTACATTGCACACTGCAAAAAAAAACTCATGCATATGTTACACATAATCAACATAATACAAAATAATCTTCAGTAAATACGGATATACATATACAAGTTCTAGTCTAAAAATAATACAATACATTTTAAAGCCTTGATGACTATACAGTTGTATTGCTTTATTTGTAGAGATGTAGTACCTTGCTTACTGTACATACATACTGCATATACAGTAAAACAGATGTATACACAGCAGAAATAAACACAGTTTATGTGTTGTTTTTTGCGCCCCACTGTCTCCTTTCTTGCTTAGTGTCTAATTTTAGGTTTTTAAGTTATTTCAATATTTAATTTCTTCCTTTTTATCTACTTTTAAAATGTAAGACAAAATGCCACAACCCCCCACCCCACTTCCACACCACTACCCTTTGTTTAAGACCCTAGGGCACTCTCACTGCTTATACATTCAAGTACATTACTAAAGATGAGCTTGGGAAGTTCCTGACATCTCCAATTTCTGTCTGCCCTCACAGAATGAAACAAAGAGTAAACTGAAGCTACGAGTATATAATTAGGTTGCTATAAATTGCAATGCATTGTAATATTTATCTTTTTCATTATCAGACAACATTATACACGTCTCGACAACAGAATGAGATGCACCTACTGTATAAAGGCACTGCATGCCGCAAAAGATCCACTGTCAGGAGAGCATAAAAGACAGACATACCAAATCCATACTGGTTTAACAGAATCTAACTTTAAGATGCATAAACTCCAATCTTTTCCCAAAGTGGGATGAGAATCCTTTAGAACTGCATACAGGTTAATAAATCACTGTATTACGTTAGATAGACATGTTAAGAATATTAAGGATAATTTCTGTGATATATTTTGATGAGCTAAATTATGCTTACATAACTTGAGGTATTCACAAAAATGTAGTATCCAAGTAAAATTCAGTGGATTCTAAAATCTGTTTTTTCTTATATTTATTTAAAAATATTCAGCCTTTTTAAAAATATATACAGTAGTTGTAAACAGTGTAAAACTATTGTTACAGTTTAAGGTGACTGAGAAGTGTCTTTTAGATTTTAGATAAAAATTTGTGACACCTAGCAGAGAAAACACTTCTTGCTTCAAAGCGAAGAGGATGTTTGCTGAGGTCTGGGGGCTCCCTTGGGCAGAAAAAATTGTAAAGCTTTCCTTAGTATACCTAGGTTAGTTGTGGGTTAGTGATTGTCAAGGAGCAGTACAGAAACACACAATATAAGATCACATTAAGAGCACAGAGGAAAAGAAGCATCAAGAGGTAGGAGTAGAAGAAGAGGGAATAATCCGAGTTGGGACTCAAAGCTTGCACCAGGCGAAAGTCCCTACTTCAGGATAATCCAAACCAAACCTTACTGGAGCTAAATATTTTAACCTTGCTAGAGAGAGCATGCTATTCTGTGTTTTTATGGAACTTGGGAACTTTACTGTACCTCGGTTACAAACGTCTTTCCTGCTTAGGGTGCATTTTTATGGATAGGAATATAGGCTCCCATTTATTTTGTGGCATCTGGAGTGCAAAGAGAAAAATCTAACTGCAGGTTGCATTGTATTTAGTTAGAAGGCAGCTTATCTCTTATGTGCCCCCTGTAGGCAAGAGTTTAACTGAAGTTTTAATGGAACTAACATTGCTTGACTGGATCTTTTGCACTTTTTTTCTACTTCATAACTACAAATGAAATGCAATGGTTAAACTGCAAATACCCCAAGATACCCAAGACCGGAAACCATTGAATAGGTGAAAAATTAATCCTGTTTATTAGGTAAATTACGGGTTCGATGCTGCAACTGAGAGCTCAGCTGAAACACCAACAGCAGGTGTAGGTCCCTAGACCTGGTATTGGGAATCCCTGATCTATCAGATTATGCCATTCACTTCTGTTTGAGCAGTGAAGCCTTCCAACTTTGAGCTCAGTTAACACAAAATTGTTTCATAACCTTTTCCATTTAATGTTACTACTACAGGTTTATTTTTTGATATGTTACAACATTGCATTAGAATATGCAAACTGTGTTTCTGGATTCTTTATAGTGTAATTCGTTTTAAGCATGCTTAATTATATATAGAATGTACCATTCAAGAAACTACTATAGAATACTTGAAGTGCCCTTGCTGTCTAAAACAACGTGGTTCTCTTAATTGCTAATTCTGAGCCCCTGCTTTAATTAAAACAGTCCAGTGTCTCATGAAACTTTGTTTATAAAGCATTCCATAAAGTTTCGTTTCTTCATTTACTAGAACTCAAAACACAAAGTTAATTGGCTCACACATTTCCAATAGGAAATTCGTCACTTTTCTGTGTTGGTCCTGAACTGGAAATTTATTTTTTTAATCTGCGATCTGCTCTAAATAAAAAAAATAAATTGAGATCAAAACTCAAATGTGAAGAAGAAGTAAGAGAGATAACTCTTAACGGATTTATTCAAAGTGAATTAAAAACAAATATGATAAATGAAGTCCAAGATAATCTAAGGTAGCACTAACATGATGACGTGATCTGTGGCAAAACAAATCATGGCACATGATGTTGTAATAGTTTGTGCTTGTGTACTGTTGACTGGATTAAAGTACTGATAAAAAAGCATGTATTTATGGAGCTAAGCATTATTTCTTGTCATAGGACTAAATAACAGGTAATGTAGGTCTCATGATTTTATTTGGGGCTTTTTACTTATATTTAATTAATTGTATATTCATAAACAAAATTGGTGACACTAATTTGATCATTTTCTCTTCAACATTTGTCATAACAACAAGCAAAAATGACTAGACTACAGTATATAGTCTGTCTAGTGACTGGAATTTCACAGAGATGCCAACACAGTTATACAGTAACTGCTCAGTAACGTCTGCCAATATAATTCTTTCCTTTTTTAACAATTGTCACACTCCTAAACAATTCCTGCCTGAATTCTGCATAATATCTTATTTATTGTTGCAGGAAATTAGGGAGGTTGTTTCCTCACTTGGGATACCTGCTGCTAGGTTTATTCTCTAATAAGCATGATAAATGTTTTAGCCTTTGATCAGTGCTAATTTAACAAGTAAGTTTTGCAACAAAGTCTTTGAGGCACCCGAGGCTCCGACAGTAGATACAGTATGCAACAAAGATGATTGATTGCTCTGCTGGATCATTTACATAAAAAGACTTGTCAAACCTCTATGTTGCAGCCACAATTAAATTAAAAGAGAAGGCTCTTGATTTTTTAGAGCAGTATAAGAAACGAGCTTTGGTTTTCTTTGACGTAAGTGACTATTTTTATAAAGTGTGGGATCTAACACACATATTCTGATAAGCTGACAACAGGACAAAAAAAGGCTTTTGTGTTTCTGTTCCACCTCTGCAATGTCTTTCTCAACAAATCCGTACAGCTACTATCTTACAACTGGAAATAAAAGCGGGCAAATTTAGGAATAATATATTTGCCCATCAAAAAAGTTGAATAGGTATAATTAATAATAAATACCCATCACTGAATTGGGGCACATTGAGAGTTGTCACTGGGAGCCCTTAAGTAATGTTGCACACCTCTGTATTAGTTATAAAAATTCTGTTCTTTTGAGATGAAAATGAGTATGAGTGAGTATAAAATATTAATCGATATCTCCATATTGTGAGCACAGATATAAATCCAAGTTGCTGTATACTATAAAACAGACATACTGTACTATAATGAATTATGGAATACAACACTGTAAGAAAGAATTTAGATAAAAGTGAAATGTTATTTAGTGCTTGGATCAAATATTTCTGCTCACCTGGGAAGTCTGGCTAAATACTAAGGCAACAATGTTACTGTGACATATCAGCATTCTCAAATCTCAAGTGCCTGGTTCAACTGTACAATGGTCTTGACCTTTTGTAGATTAATAGTAGCTCATTAAATTATTTTTATAGGTCTGGTACATGTTTTCTAGCAGAAATGCCATTCTTGAAAATCTCTCATAAATGAATTGTATTATTGTTCTCATTATTCCATAAACGTTGTGAGATTCGTGCACAACAGTCACCAGTTCTTAAATACTGGCAGTATATTTTCCATGCACAGTAATATCGTCTAAATTCAAGTGACATTGCTGATAGTTGACAAACATGATTTGAGACTTTTATGACTGCAATTGTTATTCTTCTCCAAATTGTTAACAATTAAGTATTACAGTAACAATTAATGATGGGCAATAGTAAGTGACCAAGTGTTGGTACTGGTTTCAGTGTCAAGAATAATATATTTTCCCATCAAAAACTCAAATTAGGATAATTAATAATAAATACGCATCACTGACTTTGAGCACATTGAAAGTTGGTTCAGTCAATATTAAGATGTTTATGGATTTTTATCTCTTCTCTTCACACCTTCTGATCAACACACTTGTACCAAAACATAATCTTAAATACAAACAATTGAGCATTAAATGGACAAATTAACAATACAGTGTTCAGTATCTAAAGCTCTTCAGAGACTTTTGCCCTTTTCTCTCTGTAGTACCAGAGCTGACATTTCTTAAAAGATGTTTCAATTTTTAAAACACTGCCAAATGATGTGTCTTATAATAACCTGTTGCAAATGCTTAAATATGTTAACAAATAAGTATAGCAAACTCCATGTACATGACAAGTGCTTTATTTGAGGAAAATGCATTATACAGTACATTTCAATGTCATAGAAGTTGCTAAATCTGTTTTAACTTTAAATTATATTCCCTTTATTTCAAGTTACTTCAGAGAACTCTTTATTATTGCTATCATCACATTTTCCAAGCAAAACTGTTACAGCTTTCCAAAACTATATTTGGCTTCCATAAGGGGTAGCATATTGGTCTGGCTGTAACAGGAATTACAGCAATGAACTGAGACCTAATTAAGTTGGTTATCTGTATAATTCTCTAAATTGTCTCTGTATTTCCCTTACCAGGAATAATAGGTTCTCTCATGATGGATGGATAATTATTTAGTTGTGAGATTCCACCTGCTTGTCATCCATGAATAGGTTCCCAGACATATTCCTATTCCTCTCCCCCTCCCTTTAAGGCTAATATAATTGTGATATCCTAGTCCAGAAGTCTCTAGAGATAATTGACAAAACTAATATTTTTAATCTCTTTATTTCCTGTCAATCAGTCCAATTCATTCTTATATAGTGCCTTTCAATCCAGAGCGTTCTTGAGGCCATTTACAGAAATGATAGAGATAAAGGTACACTAAACAGAAATACTATAAAATCATGTACTGTATACATTTGAATTTAAAAGAAAGAAATAGTTTGTGAATCAAACCACAAGTTTTAACGTGAGATTCAAAAGCATCAACAGAGCATGCATTTTTAATATGGTCAGGAAGACTAGTCCAAGTCCAATGGGCTATCACTGAAAATACTTGGCCCCCTAACATACAATGTGAAGTCCTTGGACCATTAAGTAGGTCAACAGGAGAATATTAAATTCTTAAACTTAAAAGAGACTGGTAGCCAGTGCATGTTTTTCAGCACAGGAGAAATATGGTCTGATTTTTCAGTCTCAGTCAGCTCTCGTGCAGCACAGTTCTGGTTGTACTCCAGTTTCTTAAGTAATTTGTTGGAAGAACCAGCTGTTGAACTAAGTTCTCTGCATCAGAAAGAAACAAATTGGTCTTAAGCGAGATCTGTTTCATAGAAGGAAGAATGAGCTTCAGACTTTGCAGACATGATTCAAAAGATAAAGAAGTCAATTGCTAGGAAAACCAAATAAAGTCATCTCAATCTTATTCTTAATTGGAGGCAATTTTGACTCATCCACCACTTGTCTTCAAGACTTACTACTGTTGAACGAGTAACTTGAGGATTCGGTGATACATGCTGGTAGATAATAGTAATAGTCATTTTTTTACTAATTTCCATATCACACTGCTGACTGTTCCAACATCCTTCCCTGAGTTTTTATATCTAATTTAGTTGTAATATGTTATGAAAAGAAAAGTGTCACAAATATACTGACCCTCTTCCCTTGGAGTGGAAGGGACTGTAAAATAAGGGGGGGAGGGGGTTGTATGAAAGATGCCCAAGCAAGTTAACAAACTGGCAAGCCAAGAGATGAATGACCTCTCCAGAAAGACAGGCTTAGTATATCATAATTAGGGTCAACCTTAACTTTCTATGAGAAGAACCAAGATGTTATGAGTGAGTTCCACTTTTCTATGGACCAAAGCTGCAGCAACCTTGTCTTTACTTTTTGAGGAATTAAATGTAATAGGTATTATTCAGAGAGATTAGATGTGAGTACAACTACCAATAGTAATATGAACTGCTTAAACTGTTTTTCTACTTATTAGAATACAGTATAATCATCTAACACAAAACCTGCTTTTAAAACCTAAGCTCATCAATAACTGCAGCAAAGAGAAAACTGTGAACTGAATATTCAAAACACCTTTTTTAAATCCCCATAGGATGTAATATAGTCTTAAGCACCTAAGTGGTTTGAATTTAGGACACTATTTGTTTTCTAGACTATTTTTCAAGCCTATGTCTGAGAATTTTCCAAGTAAGATACCCAAGAGAGTGTTCCTTCTGTTCACTCCAATACTTTCTGCTTACTGGATTCACTTAATTCCTAAGGTGCTTTATAACTTTTTCAACTATGCTGTTTTCACTTTAGTGGTCTATACACTATTAAAGATTTAAGTGCTGTACTGATCATTCATATTTCATTCATAGTGCTTTAAAAACAACAGTAAAAGAGATTTTGTAAATAAATAAGCCTGTACAGGTATAAGCATGTCTTCTAACATAAGGTTTATTACGGTGACTTTTCAGTAATGATTAATATTTATTGTTGTTCTCATGTATTAATTTTCATGTACCCCATAAGGGAAAAGTAACTGACTTTAATAAGACGTTAACTAATAATTATCACTTTTGTGGTCTTTTCTGACACACAGACTAGACTATAATCTGCCTATGCACCTACCGTACCACTGCTTTTATCAGGAAAATAATACATTTCTATGAGAAAACTAGATTACATAATTATGGGACTGAAAAAGGACATCCATTAACTTATAATAAAACTGAGATCATGATGTGTGTGTATAGTGGAGTGGCATACAGTATAGCACATGTAGTTAATCAAGGTTTTCAGAATATCAAACAGTGAAAAGACTATGGGAAACTGGGAATATTTATTACTTTCGATGTGGCATTATAGGCCACAGTTATAGCCTTATAGCCATATAACTTATAGCCATATACATATTAATAAATCTGAACCCTTCAGTAACTGTAAAGACTTACTGTAAATGGGTTAGTAGACCAGGTTGCTAGCAGTAAAATAATAGTAGCGCTCCTAATCTTGCGTGTAAAGGGCCTTTATTAGTTTATGAAAATTATAACACAAGGTAGAAACAGAGGTCACTTAAAATTATCACAAGTTGTTATGCAAAACAACAGATAAATATATACTCTTGCACAAAGAACCAGAGCTATACAACAATGTGTGATGTTAATGCATTATATAAAGGCCATTTTTCTAAATAAGTACTAGTTGTGAGATGTAAACTTCCCTGAATGGATCATTCTTATGGGTGGAGTTGAAGACATACTGTAACGAACAGTTCTTTCCGGACCCTATGCGGACGACACAATCCGACGAAGTGGGGGAACACTGGGGAAACGTCATGCAGGAAAACAGGGCTGAAGACAGGGGGGCGTGTCCAAGGTGCGCTGGTGCACGGGGGAGGTGTGGCCGAGGCGAACAATCCCAAAGAATAATCCATAGAGTATCCAAAACACGAAGGTAAGTCCAAAACCAGGAGATCCATCAGAACTCGGAATTAAAAACCACGAAGGCCGGGTCGGAACCGGCGGACGGGAAACAGGAACGGGAACGGAGGTTAAAACCTTAACGGGACCAGGCGCTTCCTGGTCCCGGACTCGCACGATATGGAAATCAGATGCAGAGCCCGGAAGAGCGTCAGCGCCTGGCTTTTAAGGTGGGCAGTGAATGGGAAACAGGTGCAGAGAATGAAGTCTTTAGTGAAAGGGCTGGAGCACCCTTAAGGAGGGGGGACTATAGTCGTGACAGTACGCCCCTCCTTTTCAGGGCGGCTCCGAAGCCCTAAGAAAAAAAAGGGAGAAAAAAAAAACCGATGGAATCCAGGCTGCCAGGGTGCCGTCCGCGGGGTCCAGGTGTTGGCTCTGCATTCTGTAACGAACGGTTCTTTCCGGACCCTATGCGGACGACACAATCCGACGAAGTGGGGGAACACTGGGGAAACGTCATGCAGGAAAACAGGGCTGAAGACAGGGGGGCGTGTCCAAGGTGCGCTGGTGCAAGGGGGAGGTGTGGCCGAGGCGAACAATCCCAAAGAATAATCCATAGAGTATCCAAAACACGAAGGTAAATCCAAAACCAGGAGATCCATCAGAACTCGGAATTAAAAACCACGAAGGCCGGGTCGGAACCGGCGGACGGGAAACAGGAACGGGAACGGAGGTTAAAACCTTAACGGGACCAGGCGCTTCCTGGTCCCGGACTCGCACGATATGGAAATCAAATGCAGAGCCCGGAAGAGTGTCAGCGCCTGGCTTTTAAGGTGGGCAGGGAATGGGAAACAGGTGCAGAGAATGAAGTCTTTAGTGAAAGGGCTGGAGCACCCTTAAGGAGGGGGGACTATAGTCGTGACACATACAGTATAAGATGGTGTTTGGAGTGTAGAGAGAAAGAGAAATAGGGGTTGAACAGCAACATACAAAAGGTTATTGCACCTGGATTTTTGGAAGGGAACCACTAAAATAAGCACATTTGCACCGGATTGCTACTGTGTGCTTGTCAAACTGGCTATTTTTCCCTGCACAACTAGGTAGCTGTGTCAGCATGCGGAGTCTGCAAAGGAACAAGTAAAGGTTTATTCCATGCTAAAAAGAGAGGAAACAAAACACAACATTACGGCTTTGGAGTCTGAAGACTTTTTTTTCTCTATTCAGTTTGGAATAAACCTTTACTTATTCCTTATTTCTCCCTGTGCCTTTTGGCCCGTTAATACCCTCACCAAAGAAGGTGCTGTGACACCTAGTCTTGAATTTTATATAAATGTTTTGGAATTTCATTTTGCTGTTTTTTCAGTGTTTGTGTCACATCATCACATCACACCACTTTCAATAACTTCTTAGACCATCCCATGTTCTGCCTCACCAACACACTTCTGATTGATGGGTAGATTTAGAGAACATACAGTATTCAACAAACTCCAAACAACATAGCTCCCTAGATGCAATGGAGTCACTCAAGCAGTGACTTGTATGTTTAGCGCTGGTTATTGGCCAATACTACCTAAAAGGTTACAGAGTGTTCAAGGGCTGTGTCATAATCCATATTGATACAATGACTATACAGTACTTCCCCAAGCACACAACAATAAAACATATTCATGATTATCTTTTAATAACTGTTTTATTAAAGACATTGGAATTAAAGTCTATGAAAAGCATTACCTGTCAGATTTCCTCCAGTTTTTCAATTAATTCAAGATATTTCAAAATATTTTTAATCACACCTCTCTGTGAACAGCTGAAGAACTCTTAAAATAATATAGTATGTTCCTAGTATTGAAAAAGGAGTGTTATGCAAGTTATTATTAATATACCAAACTACTGCTGGGGAACTAAAAAGATTTGCTGCAATGCTTAATTTGAGGTACCTATGTGAAAACATTAACTAGAGGGCTCAAGAGAAAAAGGCAATCTGAGTTCAGCTTTGACTATGTGTCACATAAAGGACAAAAGGTCTCTAAATCAATAAACACATATAGACAGATTAGTTATTGACGAGACAGGACTACAGTATGTGCAAATTAAACAGAAGCCATGTGTCCATGCCCAGAATGCAATTAGAGGATTCTGTGTGCTGCTCACACACAAAACCTGCCAAATAAAATATATTCATAGTTTAATTTAATTAAAAAGGAAATGTTTACCAAATAAGAAGAGTTGGTTTCAGTGAGAGCCTAAATATTTTTTTTATTATTATGGAAGACAGAGAAAACTATGTAATAGTCTAATAGTCTTTCAAACATTCTTCACTAATCCATGAAAAAGACAGTTCACAGTTGGCAGGATTAGTAACATGACAAAGCTTTTATGGAACATTTTGTGAAACATGATTGATCAGTTACCTCACAAAAAGTCCTGTTCATTGTCTCTAGTCATTGCCCAAGCTGGGCTATGGCACCATGGGTAGGATTAGATTTATTTGGCCACAGGCTTTCTCAGTCTAACAGTGCATCTGTAGCTTTCCAGATTTCTGGTGATGTCAGTAAGGACCATGCCTCTTCTCCAATTGGCACTTAACCACCTACAGTACATATCATTCCAGACCTTAGAGCATGTCAACAGGGGAATACTCTGATGGAAGTTGGTTGGAAGAGCCTTTCTGCACTTCTTCATTCAACACTTGTGGATTGCCACACATTTAATGTAAATTATTTTTCTAAATTCTAAAAAATCACATCAAAAGGTCTCTTAAGCAATACATTGTGTATATAAACTAAATAATATATAGTACAGTATTAGTACATTGAAATCAATCAATAAACAATAAAATACAGTAGGGTCTTGACATCTGTGAGGGCTCAGTGCAGAGAACCGAATAGGCCGGATTTGCAATTAGGCAAATTTGCATATAGTCAAGCCCCCCCTACCCCTCCCCAGTACTGCTACATAGTGTACTACAGTATATAGTAATATATATGATATATTGTTACAAAAATGTATGCAAGAAAAATATGGCATATTTATTGACATAACATCCTGTACATTTTCTTGTATATTTCTATATAAATATATTTTTTTATTTTTGCTTTGAGTGTATGAAGTTAATTCTGTACATAACACATATTGCTACCTCAAAGTGTCAAGACAGCAAGCTTTAAAGCAAAACAATATGAGAACTAGGCAAGGGTCTAAATTCCTCTGCCAGGTACAGAATATACAGTATAGTCAATCAAATTGAAATAAATACAGTATGTAACCCCTTTTGAGAGCTTAAATGAAAACTGAGTCAGTTATTAGGATTCAATGAATGCAGTGATTGTAAGGGCCTTTGCCCTTTAAAATTTTTAAATAAAAATATTTTTGTCTACCTCAATTAACTTCAGAACTATTTCTTACTGTATATCACAGATATGAAAGGTGCAATAACAGTGCACACTTAACCAATCTGTGTTGTAGCTGTTCTTGTTTTGTGACATTGATCTAGTTGGTATGTTTGAACCAAACATTGTTTTTATTAGTTATTTGCATTCTTGTAAATTTAACTGCTTAAAGGAGTGTGTTAGGAACAGTGTCACGATCGTAATCCCTCCTCTTAAGGGCGCTGCAGCTCTTTCATATTTTAGTAGATTATGTGCACCTGCCTCCTATCTCCTGCCCCTCCTTATTTAAACCAGGCACTCTCACTATTCTGGGCTCAGCTACCAGCAGGTACTGTAGGTACAGGAGCAGCCCGACGGCATAGGCTTCACCACGGCGTCCTGACCATCTGGGCCCGGGGTTTGGAGCGCCTGGCCTCTATAACCCGGTTTTATTCCCCATCCCTGCACCGGATCCCATTCCCCTTTTTAACCTTGTCTTGTTTTGTCTTGGATGGATCACCCGGTTCTGGACTTTAGGACTTCTCCCTGGATTAACTCCTGGACTGCTCTGGACTTGTTCGTCTTGGCCACGCCCCCCCGAGCACCAGTGCACAGTCGTCACGCCCCCCCCATTTTGTCAACCTGCCCAGTCCCTCGTCGTCTCCTCTCCATCTCCGTTTCCACTTACTTCCGGATTACACTGTCTGCATAGGGTCCTGACCTACGCATCGCTACAAACAGAATGATTAACAATGCTGTCTGGACTGTTCAGTAAAGTTGTTAAAAAAAGCAGAAATGACACATAAAACTAAATTTGTATACAGTGGTCCTTAGTGTCTTTTGCCTCACAGAGCCTTAGAACATTCACTCACTCATTCATTCAGATGAGAAAAGTTTGGTTAGCAAGGGTTAACATTTACACTGCTGGTGACTGTAATGTGTGTACTCTGTAAATGTTTCTACAATTCACATTGAGGATATTGTTTTTTTAAGAAAATACGAATGCTTATTTAATATATATATATTAAAAGAGTTGGCTGAAACCAAAGGAAATATTTCAATTAGTTTTCTAATGAATATTAAAAAGTGCCTCATTTGAAAGTCTTATTCATATAAGCTGAGTAGGAATACACGGCAGCAAACAATGACATGCTATTTGAGCTTATTTCTAAAGCATTTGCATGAATTGTCCTACTGGCAAAATAAAGCTTGGGGCTCAATGCAATGTGGAATTACTGCCAAGAGAAGGTCCAAAAAGGTCAATGGTACCCTCCATTCCGCTGAGGGAAAACAGGACACAATGACAGATGCTCTGGCAAAAAAAAACTACAACTGGGGACTTGAAACCATCTTGAAATGAAGCCGTCTGTATTACTGCACTTTCTAACAGTGTTTTTCTTTTCTAACATGTAGAACTGAGAGAAGATAATATTAGCAAGATTAAAAAGACAACAGCTTTAGGTACTGGAAAGTAATCTTTCAATCATGTACAACTGCCTTAACTGAATGCAACTAATTACTGTATCCCACATGGGATGTAGAGTACATAAAAGGTACACCGCATTATCCCCACAAGATAATTAGTAAGTTACTGAGCAAAAACCCTTTACATATAATTTCTTAAATTTTATTTGTTTTAAAGAATAAAGAAATGGCCATGGTTCATGACATTAAGTATTTCTTTGCATTTTAAAATAGTAATAATATTCAGTTTCCAGGGATTCATCAGATTAAGCTGATGAGATCTCAGGATATATATGATTAAGACTAAGTGGTCAAAAATCCCTGCTTTGCTATTTTATAGAGAAATGAATTTTTAAAAGTGTAAAATAAAATAAAAAGTGTAAAATAAAATAAAATCAGATACCAGGATTAATTCATTAATATGACATTAAAATCCTGCTTAATTCTAAGGGTATAAGTAACCTTGAATTTTGGTTCAATTGGTGTCAGAACAAATTCACCTTGGCATGGTTCACTGCAGTTTCAACTGGACTTAATTAGCAAATTGAAAGTGGATTTCGACAGTGCAGAAACACATTTACAAACCCACTGCATAGTAACAGTACACCAGCTGCAAGACAGTGAAAATACACAAAAAAGCAAAGAAAGTTTTTTGCAGGAGTAGAGAACAATAACTGTTGAAACAGACACATTTTTTAGATAATTGCCCCTTTCCCCTAAAACTGCAAGGCATCAGGAGAAAAACAGTGCATCTCTATCCCATTAACAACACTGAAACCATTGGCAGCATGGAAGGGGATATTGCCAAACCACTGGGCAACCAATTACGTAAGTAAGGCCTAAGCCAAACAACAAGGGGCCTGTATCTGACATAGTGGTATCATAACTAAAGAATATAGTTTAATGTGTATGAAAAGCAATTGCCCATCCGATTATGATTCAACATAAAGAATAATTAATTTAACAGTGAGCCTTTCTCTCAATAATGTTCTACTGTATGTAAATGTCTTATGATGTGCCTGTATTTTAAATGTCTGTAGATGTTGTGTTAATATGGTTTGGCAATACTTAAATTAATTGGTTATGCCAATAAAACTTCTTGAATTTAATTTGAATGCTGCACATGAGGAAAAGGATACTTGAGACATTGGGTTAACTTCAGACTGCTGTATATGGCACCCTACTAAAGAAGCTAGATACTTCCCCTCATTATGCTGCCTTGTGAAGAATGGCTGCTACCTTTATGTCCTATGCTATGAACTGAGTATGAGCCAGTTTGATAGTTTTAATTCTCTAAGATGAAATTTTCAGCAAAACAAACATTATGTCCTCAAGAAAATAATTTCACTATTTGCCTTGCAAATGTACAGAGAACAAAACCACAGAAGCAATGGAAACATTGGATGAAGAATGTGGTGAAATTGATATTTTCCAGATGTTTCTGGCAAGGTCACCCATGTAGAATTAAAACCAGAACCAGCCTGATATCAAGTAAGATGGTACAAGCTTCATTTAAGTAGGATCGGAGACTATTCTGTCACACTTTAATTTAATGATACAGAAACAGGTTCCACAACTTAGAGGAGAGATAAGAGGACCAAACATTTTTTCAAGATAGGAAAATGAATTACAAGATAATTACAATTACTATAACGGTAGATTAATAATTGTGAGATTTACAAGCTGCTTCGAAGATAATCTTGAAAATGATTAAATTATCTACCTATGAGTGTTTTAATTTAATCAAATATTTTTAATCATAGATATCAAGCAAAATCACAGAAAAGCACTCAACACTATACCAAGTGCATTTTAATGTCAGAGGAAGTTCCACTCCATGTCATTGCACCATCACAACACCTGTTGCCATGAACATAATGCTCTCAACTCCATATCCACACACCGTCTTCAGACAGGTCTGTGAAGAGGAAAACAGCATTCATTGGTGAATAAAACACCCCATCACTCTCTTTGCTGTAACTTCAGGTGTTCTCTGGCCTCCAGAAGATAGTAGTTTCATCTTTCAGCTTTCAGGTACTGTAGTTTCTATGAAGATGGCAAGCTACAATCGTTCTTGCTGATTTATACAGTAGCTGAAGTATTGTACTTTCATATACTGTACCAGTACTGTATCTGACAATGATTAGACACATGGATCAGACAGAAATGGCAGTTCTGAGAAGTCTGGTGGTCACTTGTCTTCCAGGATGTGACCAGAGCTAGTTTCCTGGGTACTACAGACTACTGTAGACTAGGCAGAAGAGAGTAGTTTCATCTTTCAGCTTTCAGGTAGTTTCTATGAAGATGGCAAGCTACAATTGTTCTTGCTGATTTATAACTGAAGTATTGTACTTTCATATACTGTACCAATACTGTATCTGACCATGATTAGACACATGGATCAGACAGAAATGGCAGTCTGGTGGCCACTTGTCTTCCAGGATGTGACCAGAGCTAGTTTCCTGGGTACTATAGACTACTGTAGACTAGACTGCTTAAGGGTGCATTTTTAGAATAAGGAGATACTGTAGGCACCCATTAATTTTGTGGCATCCAAGTTTGCAGAGATTTAACCGCTGGTTGTATTGCACTTAGTTTAGAAGGTGGCTTATCTCTTATTTTGGCCTGTGCAGGCATTATTTAAGAGTCAAATACTTGGTAGCAGTCTGGGGTGTTCTGGGTGATGAGGATGTTAACCTATGGAATGCTGTATCTGTACATACTGTACTGTAAACTTGTGTGTTTTATGTTTATGTTGTGTGTAATGGAGTGTTTGTGTTGTCATTGTTAATAAATATTTGTTTGACCAAGTGTGCCTGGTTTATTATTCTTTTCACCCAAAATTTCACATGCCTCTAACTATTAAGAAACATAACTTTTCAGGTGTGGAACCTTCTTCGGGTGGGAATTAGGGATAGATTACTGACAATAGTGACAATGATGGGAGTAAAACCCAGTTGCCATATCTGGCCCAATTAGCCTAACAATCTCTAGTTTTTTAATACCACAAAGTGAAACCAAATAAAAAATGTGTTTGCAACTCCCTTGAACAATAGGAAGCACATAAATAACCTACTGCACTATTCAAGGTTATATGTTTTCACCCACTAACTTCTCGAAAAACAACAATGCCAATGCCAAAAAATGTATTTTGTGTATCTAACGGGCTACACTGAAATACACGGACCTAGAGGAAATATAAAATAACCAAATCAAATACTTGCCCAGCTCTCCAACATTATCCCCCCATAATATTCCTAAAAACATATACAACTGCCCAACAACCAAAAAGATCCTAAAATTCTTGGTAGACCACAACCCAGCAGTTGACTTCCACCCCATCCCCCTCTTCTTGGGCATCTAGTGGCTTTCTTCAAACATGCAGGATTCCCTTGTTGATGAATCTCTGATGGGTTATGGAACAAAGTTATATCTTATCTATTTGCCAGCCAGTCACCATGAAAAAGAAAAACACTCACAAACCCAAACAAGGCTGTCTGTTCTACTTAGCAAACACAACAGGACGTAACAACCCCACCCTTAATATCAAACATAATGTTTATTAAAATGAAGTAGGCAGGAGATAAACTCCACTATAACTCTTCATTTATCAGAAAGTGTTCCTTCAGAGCTAACCCTGTAACAAACTGTAATAATAATAATAATAATAATAATAATAATAATAATAATAATAATAATAATAATAACAATAACATCACTTTATTAACCCTTTACAATTACTTGCATTAGGAATTATCTTTTCACATACCCCAGCTTGCTCTCCATGAGACACACAGACAGGGAGAGAGCCTGGGGTCAGAGCACAGGGTCTGCCATTGTATAGCGCCCCTGGAGCAGTTGGGGTTGAGGGCCTATTGCTCAGGAGCCCAACAGAGTAGGATTCCTCTGCCAGCTGTGGGATTTGAACCAGCAACCTTCCAGCCACAGGTGCAGATCCTTAGCCAAAGAGCCACTGAGCCGCCAAAGTGACTAGTGCATCAGCTACAACATTCTCTGTGCCCTTCTTGTGTCTAATTTCCAGGGAGTGACCTTGTTACATAACTGACCAGTGCATTAGTTGCAAAAGAACAAGTAAAGGTTTATTCCATGCTAAAAAGAGAAGAAAAGAAACACAATGTTTCAGCTGTGGAACCTCCTTCAGACTCCACAGCCGAAAATTGTTTCTTTTCTTCTCTTTTCAGTAAGTAAATAAACCTTGTTCCTTTGCAGCCTACGCATGCAAAACGTAGGTTTTGCAGCTACCTACTTAAACTACAGTACAGTGCATTAGTTGTTGATTATGGTTATACATATAATGACGAAAAGGCAAAGGAATGTGATCAGTAAAATCAACCAACGGCAGTTGATTTGAGCCTAAATAAACCTCAAAAAGATGCAAAGCAAGTAATAAGGGTAAAGTCTCTTTTTCAATGGTGGAATAATTTACCTGATTTTTATTGAATTTCGTTGAAAAATAACAAACTGGGTGACCAACTCCATAAAACTGAAAAATGTACATTGCATTCACAACAAGCTATCATAATAAGCTATGTTTATATCCAAATAAGTAATTCTGCTTAAAACAACCCTATTTTAATTTTTAATATTAATTTAATATTTAACATATTGTTATAAACAGTATAAAATGTATAAAAGTAAAAACAGTAAACAAATACAATTCTATAATTATAGAATTATTATAGAATTAGAATTAGTTAAGATTTCACTGCTGTGAAACAAAGTAGTGGAATAACATCAGATAAGTGTATGGCACATTATGTTGTATCATTTGTAGCGCACTCTGAATGGCTAGATTTGTATTTGATTGTGGTTAACCTTTTTTATTCTAAACACTGATCTGGTCAAAACTAAATGCTTGCACATACTGTACAACCAATTTCAACATACTCTTGTTGCTTAGAGATGATAACTATAACTCGATGGATAATATAATCAATGTCTCCTTCTTCTCAACATATCTACTACGTATTGCTGTAGTGTTTCACAACTGGAATCTTCCAGGCTTCCAGATAAAGATTGAACTATTGCTACAGGGATTTCACAAGCACTCATGAGGTGCTCTGTTAACAGATAGGCTTGAGTAAGACGATACACAGAACACAGTGCTGGTTTTGTGCTTTCTTCCTTATAAAGTATGTATTGCTATTGTTTTAAGTTCAAATGATCAAGAAACCTTACATCTTGTTTTTTTTCCATACAATTTTGTTTCATGTACTTTAATTGCAATATGCACTTATGGGTTTATTTACAGTATATTTTATCTTATAATGTATGTATAATAATAAACAAAGCATGTAGGTGATTAGGAAAGAAATGAATAATTGATCAAAATGGGACCACATTCATTTGACATTTTTCTCATTCAAAGCATGCTCTAATATGGGTTCAAAGTCCTCCATAGCAGAACAGGTTTTTCATTTGCAAAAATAATTGCACCTTAGGACATGGATATATTGTAAATTTGGTTCAGGACATCCTTGGGCATTGTTATTTTTTTCCATTCCTTTTCTGTAAAAGTTAAAGGTCAGACCAAGTTTATCCATAAGCAAAACAGCCTTTCAGAGTTATGAACTTATGAATAAAATATTATTCAACCTGAAAGCGTACTATACATGCACTTTCAATTCTCTTTACATAGAAAATATTAATGCTGGGGAAAAAGCAGCAACTTCTGTATTTGACCTGTTTGTAGTAGATGGGAAGTGTCATGCTTAAGTGTTAACTTTTTCTTTGTTTCGATATCTCTAAAAACTTTGAAGATTACCGCATGAGATACAGTATATCGGTATTGAAGAGCACATGTCCAGTTTTAACCTTCTACCTTGTATTTTTTATCTTTATTATTATTTAAATTGTGCTATTTACTTTAGCAATACATTTAATAAATAACTGACCTGCCTCCATTGGATAGACTGTTTTGGACACATTGTTATAGTATGTGCAGAAACTGGAGGTTTCCTGAGGCCAATGTGTATTTAAAAAAAATACATGTTAAAGCAAGACATGTGACCTACTGTACCATGAGACCTCTAAAGATATTCAGGTATGAATGGGAAACAGTCAACAAATCAAAAGTGTTTCATTCCTTGACTCCACCATGTCAGCCTTATCTTATGTAACCTGGTTGGTCTAAATAATCCCACTTTATGTATTGGAATGAAATTCTTGGATTCATCATCATAAATGCATAAATCCATAACTCCCGTACTTACCTCAAATAGTAAATCAACAGGAAACAGAAATAATGCTAAGGACATGAAAAGGACACACCTACATTATACAAAACATGGATGACAGTTAACACTTTTTCCCAGCCCATCATCCCAATAGAGCTGCTGCAGGGCTGTGATTAGAAAGCTCTCCACTGTCTGCAGAGAACTCTAGCATAGCAGTAGGAGTCCTATAGCACAGGTTCTTGTACACAAATGATTTTTTCTAATAGCAAGTTTAATTAAACTTCAAACAAACAATATATATATCCAATGTTGAAGTTCATATTCAGAGAAAATACTTATTTTAACATAGTCTGGAGGCATCATTTCAGCCACAAATTTGTCAACGGTGTATGTCAACAAAGACATTAAATCCTTTTGGAAAAGAATGGTGACATGCAAAACTATAGTATGTACAGTAGTATTGGGAACATATTGTTCTTTTTTATTTTTAATTTTGTTCCACTATGAACCCTTTAACTAAGTTAAGTTATTCTTTCATTTTTTTAGAATTTAGCATAATAATGTCCATGCACAGAGTTGCTATTTCTTATTATTCTGTAAAAACCCTATTCATGACTCCGAGAATTGCACGTGACCCACACTATTCTTCACTTCAAGCAATCCTGTAGGCAGTCATATAGTATCTGTCAATAGGAAATATATCTCCCAGCACCAGGGGGAAAGAAATTTCTCCAGAGAGTGTACCAGTTCCTCTTTAATGAATATTGAAATATATTTGTAAATTCAAATTTCTGTCAGCTCCAATTGTGGCATAGAACATAAAGCTTCTAGCTTGAAAAGGGATAAAGTCCAGGCTGTCTTGGGGTTTGTTAGATTAATTTTGGAAGTGTGGGGGCCTATTGTGTTTTTGGATTAAAGTAAGATTCAGTGTTACTATCCAAAAAAAATTCCAGATGCTGGGGGACATAACATTGCCACTTTGCAGCCAAAAGTATATCACCCTAAAGGCTGTCCTGAAGCAAAATTCACTGTGTGAATCATTTGGGTCTGATACATTGTATGTATGATCCACCCACAGATGAAGTCCTATTCTGCAGCTTAAACCACACCTGATTTACTAGACTTTTTATCTCAAGTCACTAAAACTCATGGGTTTAATCCTGAAATTCTTGCTGTATAAAGGAATATCAGCAATTAGATAACATTCCAGAGTGAGCAAACACCTGGCAGATGACAAATCTAGACAGATAATGGGTTTTGCATGCAGATAGTAAAAACATAGACTATAGTTTAAATACAAAATACAGATGCTTTCCAAGACTTAAAAAATATCCTACACTGGCAGTAGAATGTTTTTAGTCTTGAACAGAGAAAACTATGAGGGGACTTGATTAAAAATTCTTAAAGGACCCAGAGGATTTCTTGAGAATGAATAGTGAAACACAAGCTATAGGGCAAAAGTGGAAACTACATGGAAGTGTATTTAAAAGCACGAAAAGGAGGTACTATAAGACTGTAAGATTATTCTTTTGAAATGAGTGAATGAAAATACTGTATGAAATAAGTGACAATTAATATAAAGAATCAGCATACATTTGCTTCTGTTCATGCATGTACCTTAGACAGGAGATACACATTTTCCTTCCTTTTCATACCAATATAAAGATACAGGTTGTCTCTTCTGGCATGTCAACTGTAAAGTAAGATTAAAAATAATGTGTTAATAATGGAACCATTAAATCTCTTAACAAGTGACATATCTTTTTCCCCACGCTTACTGTAAATGCCCACACAACAAAATTAATTTCAATAAGCATGACCAAGATATTTTTGGGAATATTACAGGAAATAAACAAATTGAAATTGTATACCTACAGTATGGTTTCTAAAATGATAAAAACTGGCACATTTTGTTTTTGCTAAAAGAGAAGAAAATGACAATAAATGCAGCTTTCATTTAAAGAAAATATTATAATTTGTTTTGTCATTCCAATATAGAGAAAAAATTAAGAGAATAAATCCATATATTTGTTGTCTCTTCATTTTCAAAACTTCCCAATAGATGAATGAACAATTCATTAATGGGAATTTGAAAACTACTCTATTTTGATGAATATGCACTATTTTTATTTATTTATTAGCAATCACCCAGCCCCAGCTTTTAGCTCAGGATCAGATTTTCATAACTCATTTCCTAATTTTAAATATAAGCACGTGATAATGCCTGAGGCAAAATTACTGTGGTTTTGGGTTCATGGCATTAATACTACAGCACACATTTTCCTTTGATTTTTCACATTAAATGTTTATTTTATTGTTAAGATTAAAACTTAATTATATTTCCTGCGTTCATTGAATCTTGTAGTCATTTGTAGTCGTTACTTGTGTGGATCTGACACAGCCAGATCTTTTTTACACTATACTTCCATTGCACTTTTGTATAATTTCACTTTCCCCAGGTTTTGGCCAGAATTTAAAGAGTGTCATTATGGAAGAAGCAGAAGAGAATTTGTGTGGAGGAAGAAATATTGTTTTACTTTTATATTTAATTTATGTGCTGTAATGCACTAATGAAATGTGTTAAATAGATTCAAGCTTAATGCAATTACTGTATCACTAAAAAACAAAAATATTCATGTCCCGTAACTGGTTTAACTTTCATGGACTGTGATTTATATTCTCTGTGATACATCTAAAGGGAATAGGGATTGGTTGACCTGATCTGTATTAACTTTTTTTTTTCAGTATCATTAACATACAAAGAATCGCAGAGTGTACTGGAGCTGTGATTGTATGTTTTCTGATGAAAATACAGGGCATGTTTTGAAATGAAACCATGTGCCTGATTTGTAAACCTGTATTTAAACTGGCTATATATAAACCACTTTAAGTACATATACTGTACATGAACTAATTTTACAGCTACTGAATTTTTTACAATTACACCTACAGTATTACTCTGGTAACAAATTTAAATATTGTTTTACTTGAATGCAGCGAATAAACACTGTTACAGTATAACTCCTTCATAAAGAGTACACAATACAGTATAACAACATGCTTAACCTTTTACAATGATTTGTGTAAATAGTAATCTTACACATTCAGGCATACAATTACCATATTTGTAACCATGCATAGCATGATGAACTCAGCCTCAAGCTAAGAGCATAAAGTAGAAGTAATGTGAAAATGGTGGAATACTTCATTAAGCACTTGAGAGCTGACAAGTACTTTCTGTAGATGCAGCTCAGTAACAGTGATCCAGGTATGTCATGTCATTATTTTGCTCTACTGAATGTTTTTAGAATCTTATTTTTCCTTGTTGTGTTGCGTTTATGAAGGAGTTATGAAGCTGTTTATGTGCCTTTTTCAAGTAAAGCATAACCCAGTCTTTAACATTAAATAGATTATAAGTAGGATTTATAATATCCATACTGTATGTGAGTTATTGTTTATTTTAGGGATATTTTTCTCTTCTCTACTTTTGCAATATGATTTATATAAAAATGAGTTCAGGTTTAGCTATACTATACTGTATATTAAATGTAAAGAAAATAATAAGATAATTCACTCAGCACCATCATTCAGCGTTTTCAAAAATACTATAGTTCCAGATTGATGCAAGTTGCAAATATATTACTTACACAAAGCCTCAAAAAAATTCCTCTAGCTGTCTTTGAAATAACCATCACAGAAGCTGAGCCTTAAGCTGTTATATGTTTGCATATATTAATATTTCAACATTGAAAGCTAAGGACAGCTGTTACCAGGCAGATTTGAAAATGTTTGCCATAGCTGGATGAGTTTTATGCATCATAATGCAGGTTTTCTACAGTTCAATCACAGTTTAGAATTGCACAAACCAATTCTAAATATTCACACTGAAATATGCTATTTCTGCACTTAAATTTACAATTGTTTCATTTCTAATTACGGATATAGCATACAGCTGTCACAGATTGATTTTATAAAGCTGCTTAACAAAGTCTCATGATTCACAGACATTTATGGCAATTGGAGCTGTGCAGTCTTTTAAAGCTAGTACAAATAAAGTTGGACTACAGCATTTTCACAGTTGTTATATTTTATATTAGAATGAGCCTCACCACATTTTTAAATCATATACTGTACAGTTCAGTAACTGTAATTCTCAGTTTCCCATTGTGCTTTCGGAAGTATTTGGAATTTCAAGTTCTCCTCTTTGTTATGTTTTATATTTGTTTTTTACAGTGGCTCTGAGAAGAATGGTATACTAGACTTTTCAGTGCACATTGGTGTCAAAGTGTGTATATAAACGAGTTACTTTGAGTAGAAGATATTAAAGGGTGTTTTTTAAAGAATAGAATGAGTGTTTTTTTGGGGGGGAAAGGTATTTGTAGCAACTTGGATTCAGTCTAAGTTATTCAGACTCATAATTCTCTGGATGTAACAATACAGTATAAGAATACAATTAATTTATTGAATTATAATACTATGATTATAGTATTATAATTCATTAAAATTATAATTAGAGAGTCATCTAGTAAAAATACAAATTATTTCCCACACTGTAAGTATTACTAAATTTGCAAATATATTTTTGAATAATGAGGAAGTCATGGAAAAAATAAGTGAGTAGTACATTACACAGTTATTGAGTCATTAACTTTGTGTATATATATATATGTATAGGAATGCAACAGTACTAGATGCAGAAAAAAATATTTTCTATGTACTGTCATATCTTGCTACGTGTAAATTATGTCAGACAGACACAGAACATGAAAACTATTTTATTTGCGTTTTGTGCATGAAAAAATATGATACAGAAAATATACAGTATTTATCAACTTAATTCCATTTGTATATACAGTAGCTTATGCAGAAGTAGATCTCATAGGTAAACAAATGTACTGACCTGAGCAAAAATATGCAAAAATAAATGACTGAAAACACTAATTTAAGAAAATCAGGAATGCAAAACATACATTTCCCAAGACAGACACTACATGAGTAACAACATTTAATTTGCTTTATTTTCATGGTTCGTTATTTAGGTTTTGTCAGTTAATTTGTCAATTTGCAATCTACAGTTAGATTACACCTAGATTAAGAAATAGTACAATACACTGTGCACCTTCCACAAGACTTTGATGCGCCTCAGCAAGCTGGCTGTGCAATTCTGGGTAATCACTGCCACATCTGGATCACAATGTCAGAAAGTAGGCAGCTATGTCTGGATTGTAATCATGGTCTAATAACTCTACAGTTGACTGCCTCCAGTAAATCTCTGAACCAAATGTAATACTTCATTCTAATAAGTAAAGAGAATAGAGCTGTCAGTGAAAATACATATAACCGAAACTCCCTTTTTTAGCATTCATTGAATATGTGCTGTTCCAATGATAAGGAGCTGTATTTTTATATTTTTAAAGGCTTACTTCAAATTGTTGTAATGATGCAGAGTTACAGCTTTGGAAGTTTTTCTTTTTGCTTTAAAGGATTACCTATAGGGAAGATCTTTTACCTTTACATTGTTTGTTTTCAGACTCAGCTGAGAAATGAATTACCTGCAACATGCCATGGGCATCAGAAATCCAGGTGCTAAAGAACAGACTGAAGATGCCAATATGAGATTGTGGTGGGTGTGTTTAAGAATTCAGCTCCTCAAATCACATTCTCCCATGCGTTGGGAAGTAAGACCCAGTTAATGTTACTGTCAGTTATAGAGGAATTCAGGCGATTTGTTGGACAGTGACTTGGAATGGATGGCAGGAGTGAGGTTAACTTTCCAAAATGACCTTGGATCTACTTTAAATATAAAAAAATATTTCAAATTACAGTAGGTTGATTAAAATATTTAATAATTTTAATTTCCATTGACATACACTTCCCTCTCTCCTACAAAGCATCTTCAATATATAAAAGCCTTTGCTGATAAAAAAACCTCTGTTCTGTAGTGAGCTCTGAGATGAGACCTGCTGCAATCACGTTCTATTAACAATAACAGCACCTCTTACAGCTGCCAACATCTGAGGAAAATGTCACAGAATTCCCAAATAAGAGGAGACTCTCTTGTTTAATTTAGACAGTCAGTATATGTCAGTTTTAATATAATTAAAAAAGTTTTTTTTTTAGGTGAAAAGGGAACAGGTCCAAAAAGGTATGTGTAAAAAGGAGTTTTAATTCTTATTTTTCTAGAAACCCCGAATCTATATTGCATAATTTAAGAATCTGGGCTCAAAGTTACCATTGATTCAAACCTCAACATGATACAAAAATTGACTAAAGATATTTTTGTTGTATTTTAAAGGTTGCAGGACTTTGTTCTCGTAAACTTTAAGTGTTTGGAGTTGTGTTTAGCATGCTGTAAAGAATACCAATAAATGTTGTACTTTCAGTGTGCAATGAAGCTTTATATTTTTGATTGTGCTGGTCAATGTGCATGTTCTGTGACTTTATGCCCTCAAGTCTGAGTCTAGACAGAAGGCAGCCAAGCTGTGGCCTGCTGACCTACATCTTGCAGTGATTCTGCAGTGCACCTCCAGAGGCAGTAAGACCGAAAGTGGGAGACAGAGTAGGATGGTTGTTTTTAAAAAGCAACAACAAACATGTAGTGCAATAAGATAAAACATAAATGAGAAGTGAGTTTCCTTATTGCATACAAATACATTTAGGGTCACCAGGATTTCCAGGCTTTATTTCTTTATAAAACAAAATTTGGATCCACCATTCTTTTACCATTGAACACAAATAATGCTTTTTTAATGACTTGATAATTTAATAAGATTTGAGAAATGTATTTAACTTGAAGACTGTTATTTAAAGATGTTACAAAGAACAATGTTACATGTGAGACAAAAGATAATGTATTGGTCATGTCCCTGTACATTTTTAATTATCTTGATTATATACACAGTATACACAATCCTACATATTAAAGGAACAAGTAGATATTAATTTAACTCCGGTGAAAAGAAGAAAATAATATTGTTACTGTGCATTCTTCTTCTGGCGTGTGAAGATTTTATTATAATTTAAATGTATGAGTTGCCAAAAACAATAAAATACATGCTTCTGTATTTTCAATTTACTGTATATACTGTACACACAATGCATTATAACTATTAAAAATATAGTTTTAGAATTATTATGGTAAAATGTATTTGAATGAATACAGTTGTGTAAAAACTACTATTTAATCAGTTCATGAACTATATGTACTATATGAACTATATGTAAATTACTGTATATGTATTTTTCTTTCATTGTTCTAATATCACTTTTGGTTAATACATCAAACTAAATTTCAGTTAAATCACCAAAAATAAAGAACACAATCTTTCATTGAATGCACTGAAACATTTTAGGCAACCATCCTCCTGCTACATTGAAGGAAAATAAAAAATGAAATAAAGAAACTACTTGACACGCCTTGTGGGGATTTCATTTTCTTGTTAATCCTAGAAGGATTAATGGTTCATCTTGCTGCAGACAAACAAAGATGAAAAATAGACCCTGCAATCACAGGTGATCATATTAAATAACAAAAAGCCATACAGCTGGTTTAATCTAACATTCAAATAATTAATAATTTTTAGAAATATCCCTAAATTCATTACAAGCTCATCAAAGAAAAGTATATATAAATACTTTGTTAAAACTGTTCCTGCAGAAATTGTATTTAGGCTTGCATTTTAATTTTGAATCTTTTGCAGACAGTATTGATATTGTAACGCAACGGGGGCTCAGGCGGGCGCCCTTGCCGCATCTGGTCGGCCCCATCCCGACTGGAGGCTCGAACCCGGGACTTCCGCGTCTCTCTGCAGCGACCCAGCCCCGTGAGCTAAAGAGAGATCTCTCCACAGCCCAGTAGCTGTGGTCCTGCTATCACAGGGAAGGGCGGTGACGTCACCCGCTCTGGTACGCCGGCTCTTACACAGTGCCTGTCGGCCGTAAGCGTTACACTCTCCCCCGCTTAAATAGCCGTCCCCGGCGAAGGGCTATCCCGCCCCGCTTCTGACACCAATGTAACGCAACGGGGGCTCAGGCGGGCGCCCTTGCCGCATCTGGTCGGCCCCATCCCGACTGGAGGCTCGAACCCGGGACTTCCGCGTCTCTCTGCAGCGACCTAGCCCCGTGAGCCAAAGAGAGATCTCTCCACAGCCCAGTAGCTGTGGTCCTGCTATCACAGGGAAGGGCGGTGACGTCACCCGCTCTGGTACGCCGGCTCTTACACAGTGCCTGTCGGCCGTAAGCGTTACAATATACATAGTGAATCACTTGAGTGAAATGTCTTAAACCTTCCAAAGGGTTGAGGGTTAAAAATACGTTATTTATTATTTATTATTATTATTATTATTTAGACAATAATGGAATGGTTACAAGCATAGAATAATTATATTTGTGTTAAATTATGTGTACAGTATAAGATTTGTATCATACAACTTTTATCAGGTCGATGGTAACCTTTTAATATAAGTAATCTAATATGTTTTTGATAGGAAATGCTGCTTTTGTGAAACAGTCAAAGTTTAATACCTTTAATCCCTTTTCTAGACTCAGGATTATCAACAATCTTAAAACATGTGCCTCTTGCATTCATACAATTGAGCATTTTAGGATTAAAACTACTTAACACAGCAAGTGTAGAATAGACTGAAAGAGGATATAAGATCTTTCACTCCGGGTTAACAGTTTCATGTAAATACAAATAAAACAACAGCTTACCATGGTGTAGAATGAAAATGAAATGTGCAGTGAAGATTTAGGAATAATGAAACCCAAGGCACAGTTCACTAAATTTTTAACTAATGTGATATAGTCAACAGGAACAACCAATAACTTTTTCAGGTCATAATAAGCAATTCTCAGTGACTGCAGGAGGTTCAGGTTTGCACACACTTAAAAAAGTTTACAGTGGTCTATCATAATATCAGCACCCAGTTATGTAAAACAGTTGGAAATATCCTGGTAAATTCATGAAAAAGCATAGAGATGTCGAGTAAAATGCGATAAACGTTCCTGTTGTAGTTACAGAGATGATCACTAAGGCCATAAGCCACCCAGAAAAATGCAAATGAAGTTTAAAACCATGGCAGGTTTTACTGGAAGTTTTATTTTTTATTGGTTGTCAAAATTCTATTTGCAATATTAACAACATTCTCAGATGCCAAACTGATAAGAACAAAGCAATGCCACTTCTAACCAAAAATGCTCAGCAGAGTAAATATATAATGTGCATATAAGAATGGAAAAACAACAAACTAAAAATGACACATTTACATTAGTAAACATTCATAAGGAAATGCACTACACGTTTCACGTATTAGCTCTTCCAAGAATGTTTTAATATGACGCAGGAACTCGCTGACCCAAACATCCATGGGACAAAAGCTCCCATGGAGATTTAAGTTACTACATCTGTTGTTGTTCATGTTCTAATTAGTTAAATTTTTTACTTGACTTTTTCCTTTAAAAAGAGGTGTCATATGCACGGCTGATATTTCCCCCCATGTTATTCCCTTTCATTCTTGGTATCAGAGCTCTTTACAAAATTCTTTTAGCATGGTAAGGAAGCAAAAGAAAAGCAAGGAAGAACCACGCTAAATATAAAATTAGTATAATAACCAATAAATTAGAATATAACCACACTGAACACACACTGAATATAAAATTAGTGAGAAATTAAATAACAAAATGCAATGATGATGTACTAAATCATTTGAACACATGGCACTGGAGCTCATTGCTATTTTGCCTCTAGCAATGTTGAGTGTACATAGGACACCAAGGCAGAATTATGTTGTTTTTGAAGTGTTTTTGCTCCTTTGTCATCCCCAGTGCCTGCTTTCACATTGATTTAATTTTTTGAAGATTTTAATATTCATGCTGATTTGTTGCTCTGATTTTCTAGCAGGATTCTGTGCTTGTTTTGGCTTTACTCATGAGATGTCCATACATGACACCAGTCACATACTGCTCACATACATTGACGTGCACATCCTTGAACTGGCATTTCAGATCACCCTTGGTGGCATTTTAGAGTCTTAAGTTCTTAAAAAAGAGAAGTCTCTTTTGAGCACATATAAACCTAGAATCCTTTTTCCACCATTCATTGTCTCTTGAATGCAGTTAAAAATTCTCCTGAAGAGTCTTTGTAGTAAAAGTGATAACATTAGAAGTTAAATTGCATCTTCTGTTTCCATTTCAGTTTGAAGGGTTTTCCAGTTGAACCAAATTAGTTTTCAATGGTGGGACAGATTTGATTTAAATAATAATAAACTTTATTCTATATAAAAATTCTCCAAGCGCTTTACAGAATCCCAACAACAATAAAAAAATACACAAGATGAGCACAATGAGAATACACAGAGGAGATAGTAGATGGTGCTACTAAATACAGTAGGGGCAGAGGGGTAAAAACAGAACCAGTTAAGTAAATGCCCTTCTAAAGAAGAAGGTTTTGAGTCTGGATTTGGAGGAGTTTAGAGAAGGTGACTCTCTGATATCCTTGGGGAGAGAGTTCCAGAGCTTGGGGGCATAACAGGTGAAGGCCCTGTCACCCATAGAACGTAGACGTGCTAGGAGGACAGATAGGAGACCAGAATTAGAAGGTTGCGAGGTGGGGAGTAGAACAATAATAGCTCAGACAGGTACTGAGGTGCCAAGCCATGCAGAGCCTTATACTGTAGGTGAGCTTGAGGATTTTAAAGTCGACACGAAACGTGACAGGAAGCCAGTTCACGGACTCCAGCATAAGAGTAATGTGATCACTTGCATTAGACCTGTTCAAGATTCTGCCAGATTCTGGACATACTGGAGTTTGTTCAATGTGGATTTAGAAACTCCAGCGAGCAGAGCGTTACAGTAGTCAATTCGGGAGAAGACAAAGTGTTGATCAGATTTTCAGCCACAGTTAGTGATAACAGAGGGCGTAGTCTAGCGATATTTCTGAGGTGAAAGAAAGATGTTTTGACAATATGCTGCGCATGTGGGTCGAATGTCAAGCCTGAATCAAATATCACCTCAAGGTTTTTCAATTTAGACTGAAGCTCTAGTACAGAACCATCCATAGTTAGGGATACAGCATTGGTATTACAAAGTTGATGGGGGGTGCCAATAGGCATGACTTCAGTCTTGTCACAGTTAAGAATGTATTTAAATGTATTTGAAATGTGCCATACATAATAATAATCAAAACCCCTGAAGAAGGCTCCACGGCCGAAATGTTGTGTTCTCTTTCTTCTTTTTTTCAGCATGGAATAAACCTATTACTTGTTCCTTTGCATAAATAATCAAAATACTAGTACCAACAATTACATGGTATTATTTGTTGCGTTCTTGTTATTTTTGTTTCATTATGTTTAGGGAGAACTAAATATCTATAAACTGCAGTTAGCACATCTTCACAGAATGCCAATTTAGCAAAATGTGCTAATTATCCTCCGAGTATATGATGTTTTTTAATATAAACTAACTAAATATTTAAAATACTGTAGTTCCACGCCCCTGGCACTGCACTGTCCCATGACCTCTGCTCTTTCCCCTTGCATCGCTCCCTCTTTCCTCTTCCCCTGCTATAAAGATGGGGGAGGTATGTACTCTTGCCCCGTTGCCTCAGTCTGTCTGGCTGATGCCCTACCTCTCCTGTCTCTCTCAGGCCTTTCAGCTCCTCCCTGCAGGGAGCAGCACACCTCTCTGTAAATAGGAGGGTAACAAACCTGTGTGAAAATGAATCACTCTTTTCAGCTTTCAGCCAATTGCTGGCAATGTTTTTAGTTAGGGTACTGCTGGGTAATTCTACAATTGCAGTACATTTTGTAACACTTGAAAAGGTAAAAATAGGAGACAATACTTTTTCAAAAAGCTTTTTGTTTTATGCTAACAAAAATACTTCATGTGAAAATCAAGTTTATTTGCTTCGATCATGAATGAAACAGTATTTGTTGTCAGTTCCGTAATGACATACTGTACAGCACATTATTTATAAAATGTGTTTTGGTCACAAAAAACAATTCATGGATATACTGTAGAACACTTCAGAATCTCTTGACCCATTTTTATTTTTTATCAAAAGAGGAAATTAGATTAAATTTTTATTAAATATACAATAAAAAACCCATGGTGGTACTACTTTTTTCTTACAAAATTCACATTTAAAATATATTTTTTAATGTGTTGAGTTTTTCATTTTGTACAAGTTAGATGATATTCCTCTTTTTTGTGTAACACACATCAAACAAAAAAGATGCAATTAAAATATTTTTAGAGAAATCAATTTATACAGTAAGTACATGATGGTAACACAGTTGACAACAGTAAAATCATTTCAAATTAATTAAAATTAATTAATAATATTGAATTTTAAAATATGAAAATAATTATTGTGGAAAAACACAGTTTCATATTTGAGGCGATATGTAATTAAAAAGGTTAATCATTCAGAGAAGGATCAGATATTCCATAATAACATGTGTCTCTGGAGAAAGTTGAGTTTTTAATCTAATGGATGCAGGCTCCATTTATGGCATGTAATCCCCTTCTCAGAAAAAAAGAAGCCTGGGGAAGCTGAAGCAATCACAGCCCACAAAAACTACACTTCCCAGAAATCCATTGTTCTGCTTCCTTAGGTCCTGCAGGTCCTGCAGGTCCAACCAAGCTCTGGTGGTTTGTAAGTGCTTATATACAGTAACTTATGTTTGTTGAATGATATGTCGTTTATTGATTTTATTTTAAACCTTGCAGGTGTTTACATGGGAAATGTAGTTAAAATGAAGAATTTGATCAAATAGAGAACAGAGTAATTTATTGCCATATGTACACATACATTGGAATTCTTGATGCAGAAGAAGTGGGCTTCCAGTACATCAAGTACAGTACCATACATAGTGATCTAATTAGTGAGCTTTCAATCTAATGGACTCCTCCTTTCCAAAAAAGCAGTTTAAACTATGTAATATTTTCAAGTCATATGATTAGTAGAGTAGGAAAACAAAAAAATTAAATGAAGCTACTGTTTCAGTAACATCTAACACATTACATGTGCCACCTATGAATCTTCTTTGAGCAGCGAGAGGCTGAATTCGGCATGCTGAACAGAACCGTAGTACTTTATATCACAGTCTGCAAATTTTGATGAAATTTCTAAATGGCTGCATCTGTAATTACAACACTCTGATTTCTATCACAAAAAACCACAGGTATAGTTTAATCTTTTGGCCCAGTTTGCTGATTTGGAAATTTAGTAGGTTAGTGAAAGTTAAATTCCATCTGCCCATTTCTTAAAGGACCCAGGGTTTGGGGCTCATCCACCTGTTTAGAAGCTTGTTCCAGATAACCACAGCTCTTTCCTACTACCTGTCCTAAATTTCACTTTCAGTTTTCACTGTGAACGCATGTGACCCCATGTGTCGGGTAAAATGGTCAGATTTGTATATAAAGTAAAACCCTATGAAAATAATAACTACAGAAAGCTAAAAAATTTCAGATACGGCAAACACTTTGTCATTTGCTAACAAAAGGTACAACAAGCTATTTCTTAAAAATTACAGAAATAAAAAAAATCATAAAAAATTGGAGACTTTGACCGATTTACATCTTTACCAGCCATGACATCATGCTTCCTGTGTGCAGGAGGTTTTGTTCATGTTTGTTGGCATCGTCGCCTCATCTTGATGTGTAGACTTTATAATGAACTATAAAATGATCTGCAAATTAATATATAGATCTACTGTAATAAATAATGCATTCTTTGCCTAGTCCCAGATAATATTACACCCCCAGGCCAACTGTAATTTCTGTGTATCTCCTATACATCTGAGAATAATCCAGTTAGATAGTCTGTAGAATCCATACTACAAAAGTAGCTGAGACAATCTCTTGATGACTAAGACTCAGGAGAGCTGTGAAACATGGAAGAAACCACAGACATAGAATAGTGAGCCAGAACATTATTTTACACAAGTAGCCTCTGGGAGAATAGGGCTTGTCTCAGCAATAAATATGTTTTTTTTTAAGACACAGGAAGTTCTTCTCATGATGCATGTTGAAGATTAGGGCACAGGGGACAGGCCGTCTTTTGGGGAAATTCTGTTACAGGGTATTTGTGCTGTATTGTGACAGCGTGCTTCTTTAATTGGTGAGATATAGCCCCATAGGTAAGATTGTTGCGGTTTCTTGTGAAAGCTGAGGAACCTGTGCTTTTGTAAAGGAGACATTTTTCAGAGCTTCAGAGAGAATATTACTATTCAACCCTCCAAACATTTTGACATTGTATATGTACAGTATGTGAGCAATATCAACAGCAACAAAAAACAACACACTTAAAGCTTAAAATGTGAAGATGTGTGTAAAATGTGAAGATTTTAAACAATTTTTATACAGAGGGATTAAAATGAAACAATGATGATACCAAATATGTGATCAATAGGAAATAATATACTTACTAATTCAATTAGGGAATTATCAGATTAACAAACAATATCAACATTCAATATGAATATAGCAGCTGTTGTAGCTGAACTTTTCTTTAAGAACAGAAAAGGGTGACACATCCTCAAAAAGCCTGTTATGTAATCAGCTGCGATTGTTTTGTGAAATCTGTAACATTACCATTGCTTTCCATTCTTTTGCCAATTACTGCAATTTTCAAAGGTTTTATGAGTCTCTGAATTTAAATTTAATAGAATTATTTTTAAGTTCGATTTTTCAATTTTTTATTTTAATTTTAATTTAACAGGATGGATTGGTGGGCAATAATAATAAAAACAGTAAACAAGGGACAAAATGATGAAAGGTTTTAAGTTGCCACCTGTGGACAACTTTAGATTCCCCAGAACTGATAGTGGTTTAAAAGTCTCGTGCATACAGACCTGAAGAAAACAATTCCTGTGCACAATGTCGACTGCACAGAGGCCAGGATCAGCATAAACAAATGCTGATATGTGTGCTGTCTGTACCATAATCTACACTATATAATAATGACCAAGTTATTACAGTAAGTGATGCTATATTGATTTTGCATCAACAATTAATGTATCAGTAAAGTATCACCACCGTCAAAGATAAAAAACGTAAAGTAGCTTCCCTTCCAAACTAAAGAAGAACACATACACTTTTTAAATGCTAAAAGGAAACATTACATGTAGCACACTTGTCTGTATCAAATGGGTTTGACACATCTCCGTTTGCTGCAGAGTTTGATAGTTTTACATGGTTAAAGCATATGACCATATAAAGAATAGTTATAATTCCAGTATGGCGTCATTTGAACATCACCAAGCCTATTGGTCAGCATCAGGAACATGACTTATTTATAAGGGACATAAGAGGTGCCAGAGACTGTGTGAGAATAAGCATACTGTATGCATACTTATACTTACAATAAAACAACTGCTTTTCATACTGTATTCACAGTAATGGAAGCAAGCACTTGAATGTTTAATGTCTTGAAGATGTTATACACCCCTTTATTATGCAATACCAGTGATTCTTTATGAGCCTTAATGAGATTCTTCTATTTTTCTATCAATGGCTACTGTAATACAAAAAAGCTTATTTGACCTGTTATACAGCCATTACTTAATTGGCAAACTGATTATTTGCTGACAGCAATATTCCAGTGACTTAAAAATGAGCATCACAAACTGTACTTTGAATTTTAGACTTTCATACCTAAACAGATAATATCAGAATATAAATAACTTAACACAATACTGGTTGGCTACTTATAATCACATTTACATTAAACAACAAAGGAAATAAAAGTAAGCCATCGTCTGTAGTTACATTAGCAGACGTCTTCTCAACAAAACGGGCCACAGCGATTTAAGAAAACTTACTTTCACTGTCTGTGCAAAACAAAAAAACACTGACTTATAGTACATGAACAAGTCTTGCTTTTGTGGTTTAAGATAATATCTTAACTCTTGAGGTCATTTCTGTTTACTGTCTGAGAACTATTACAGTGTTAATTGTACAAAACGTCTCTTGGTGTTCCAAAATATCTAAGCTAGAAGCTGCACAACAACAGATCCAGCAATGTAAATCTATGGTTTACACAGCTCTCTCACCAGAATGGTGATGGATATTAGTGAAGACTTTGAATTTAAGCACATCCCTATTTATGACAAGCTTTAAATCAAATTAATTATCATAATAAAATGAAGATTTTAAGACACACCACAAAAGATATTCATTTGAAAGTAGTCCAAGAGTATAAATTTGTTAGAGGTGTGGGTGGAGTTACCTTTCCTCTATTATAAAAGATGTGCATGGATTTATATAACTTACTAAGAAATAAAGGTGGTTCCGCAGAATGAAACTGAATAGTAACAATTGCATTTTTGTTCCTAGTTGTTTTAATGAGGAGACTCAATGTTCTCTAAAGTTTTTATCAGAGGTTATCTAGCTTGACAACACCTTATTTTTTTCAAAAAGATAAAAGATGCTTAAAAAGCAGAGTGTTACAGAAGCATATATAGAATTTCATCAGCGCCACTTTCCATGCACTGTCTGTGATCTTCTACTGTTCTCTCTGAGATGCAATACGTTTGGGAATGCCTTTGGCTTTTCATGTAAAGCTGATTTGCTACACTGATAGAAATACAGCTGATACAAAGGAAAGAGCTTGTCATGACAGAGGTGGTGTATAGGGCTGCCTGGTTTATTAGGAACTGCAGAAGTGTCAGTAAGAATTCCCCTAGCTACTGTCGAATCAACATGTTAAATGTCCAAAACCAATCCATATTAAAGGGAGCCTTTTCAGATGGAAATAAATTGTGTAAGTGATAAATCCTTAAAATTACAAACCATATCTTTACAAGAGATTACTTTGTTCTGAAGTGCAGAATGAAAAATCACCAAAAAGCCCTCCATATTGTGCCTGGTAAATGCTTTGAAATTAACAATGAAATTAACAAGGCATACCCCTTGGTACACATAGCTCTTAGATAACTTACTAAAAACTATATATATATATGTATGTATTCTTTTTGGTTAAAACTATTTTCTGCAGAGAAAATTCAGTACTTTTGAGTAATATGTACTTGTTTCTCTGATAAATTTATTTTAGTCTTCCATCCAGCCATCCATATTCTAAGAACATTACTCAATACAGGTTTGTGGGGGAGCTGAAGCCTATCCTGGCAAGCAATGGGTACTATCCTGTACCCAAAAGAGCACAGGGAGAATGTACAACCTCCACACAAATATCACCCCAAGTCTAGAACTGAACCCAGGGCCTCAGCACTGTAAGGCTGCAGTGTTATTCACTGTGCCTTTATCATATTGCACCACTTTAGTCTTATACAAGACAAATATGTATATTTTAATGTCATATCAATAGCAAAGAAAAATTTATTAAAGTTATTTGTCTTCTTGAATATGAAAACTATAAAGCTCCGGAATAAATCCCTTTTACAGTATACTGTATGATATTGTAATTAAGCAACGTGGCAGCTAGGTTTCCTTATTATTATTCTAAATAAATAGCACACTTGCTGTACGATACCTGCCAATTTTGACACTGGAAGGTTATACACTGTTTGAGCACAAGCAGTTTAAATCTTCAGAATTCATTAATTCAAAAGACCTGTATAATATAGCAAACAATATAAGACAGGAGACTTATATTAGTTCATACATGAGTTTATATACAGTATGATTAGGTTTCCAAGTAGTGGTAGCTTAAAGTGATTCTAAGAACTTCTTTCTTCCAACTTTCCTTCCATTCAATCTATGACAACACTTAGGGACCTGTGTTAACCAAGATGATAGCCTGATCCACATATTCAAAAGCCCTTTCCAGATCTCCTTCTGCTTCTGCATAAATTGAAATGAAGTTTGGCAGATTTCATCAAGAACCAAAAATGTGCATCTGAAAAGTTGCAAATATTTGTACGTCCCCAATGGGTCATTAACCACTTAAAGAATGTAGCTCATCATATAAACTTATGCTATCAAAATCTTTTTGGGCAAATAGCTCCAAACTTTATATATACAGTATCATTCTAGTACCAATAGGATAGTAAATGAGTTAATGGGAAAATACCCTTGTTGCATAAACCAAGATAGCCATTGAAAACTATTTTGCCAATTAACTCAAAATGGTAAGCTTCATTCTAGTAAGATTACCATTAACACCTAATACATAGTATACCTAATACTATACCAAGACCACATGACAGCCATTTTGTTCTTAGAATTCAAACTGCCTCTCTGGAACGAACGCACCAATTAAATTGAAGTTGTTTCATGAGCAACCAAATTTTCTTCTAACTCCTTCTAATTTATTGCAATACTTTTCCCAACCATAGCTGGTCATTGAGGCAATTGCAAACTGCAGCCTCTTATACAAACAGTACATGTTCAATGACCACTTAAATCTAAACTTTATTAGTGTCATTCTCATATCAATACAACTAATGTGGTTTATGCCAAAATCTCATTTGGTTCCCCAACCAGCATTTTATTCAAAAATATCAAATTACTGCCGTCTTAGAAACCACTGCATTGATACACTTAAAACTTGTTGGGTGTTCAGTTTAAAACTTGGGTCAGTTTAAAATTTGTTCTAGACTTGTACCTTACATTGCAATTATACCTTTTTAAGATCACAGGTCATCAAAGGATTTGCAAATGTGTGGTAAAATGCAAACAGCTTTTTCTAAAAAAACACAATCTTGGCAAAATGCACAGTATAACACTATCCACTCTTCTTCAAAAACCGTTTGACCAATTAAACCTGAATAAACCTGAATAGGTATCTTTCATTTTTTTTAAATAGAATTGTCGCAGGATCCTACATTTTGTCAACATTTTGATGGAAAACAAGCAAAAGTTGGAATTATTTTGTGTTATGCCTGTCAGGGAACCGGCAGGTAGTTTTTCGAGGATCCTGTGCGTAGCTGTGAATTCTGTGGGATGCAGAGGCAAAAAATCCAAAGTCGTAATCCAGAAGCAAGGTTGATAGGAGAAGCTAGAGATCAAATAACCAGAAAGAGCCAAGACAAACCGAGAAGACAATCCAAAAGGCGAAATCCAAGAGACGAGATCGAAAAGGGAAAAGTTCAGTCCAAAAACCGGGAAATCCAATGAGACAAAAAAACGGGCGCTAGAGAACTCTAAAGGAGGCTTCTCAGTAGTGAGCATGGTTCGGTGCATGAGGGAACTTTAAATACTGAACGGAGAGGGACGTGGTTGGATATTTGGTCCAGGAGTGCGAATCTGTGGAATCTGGTGCCTGTGCGAATGTGATGGGTTTAGTTAGGAATGAAATCGTGGGTTTGGGAATTTAATGGCGTTTTCGAGAGAGAGTGCGGGGCGCGACCCCAATATATCTGATTCATAGACCCAGGAACATTCCTCAGGGCCATACTGTAGCTCTCCCAGTCAACAAGAAACTGCCGGCGGCCCCGGAGCCAGTGGATATCCAAGATCTTATTAACTGTGAAAGAAGGTAGGCCATCAATGACTCGTGGAGGAGGTGGAGGAGGTCGAGGTTGGGAGAGGGGTGATCTGTGGTAGGGCTTAAAGAGAGAGACGTTGTTGGATAATTGGTCCAGGAGTGTGAATCTGTGGAAACCTGTGCCTTTGAGAATGTGATGGGTTCAGTTAGGAATGAGATCGTGAAACAGTGGCTTTGGGAATGTAATGGCGTTTGTGAAGGAGAGTGCGGGGAGTGACAATACCCACCGGATTTGGAATCACCAGTTTGATATTATTCATTTCTTAGTTTGTGGCTATGAACTGTGCCACCACACAGAGGGTTGAATGAGGAAGTATATGCAAAGTCCTCCAATCAGTCCATTTTCAAGCCTTCAAGTTATCTCTTAACACATCACAGGAAATACAGCCCCTTTCATGTGGTTGTCAAGGTGAAGAAGAAACAGGTCCTTCATTAAAAGCACCACAAGCACGCATATGCCATGCAGGTTTCAAGGGCTGCTCTATTACCCAAAGTTGAAAGAGCCCTGGCCAACTAGTCCCACCATGCAGTTGTTGGTTTTCGGGCAATATCTTTGGAAACATAGTCACAGTTAGCTAGTGACATGAGCCAAGATTAAACTCACAATAATAGAGCTCAGGCTATGTTCGGGCAAGCACCTTTACTACTTGAGTCACTTGGGAACCCCATTAGGTATCTTTCTATTGACAATATAATTACAACAAGAAAAAATAGTATTCCAACACACACAAGGCTGTTCACCATCATAATGGACAGAACAGTTTTTTTGCAATCAGCTCTTTTTTTTTATTTTGCAATCAGAACAATCAAAAAACAATATCTCCTGCCTTCTCCTTAAACCAACCCAACTATAAGTGGCCAACCAGGGATCAACTAGAGAACGGTGGCAGGACCAACAATGCTACCCAGCAGTTCTAGCCAAACACTGAGATCATAGACAAACTCTGAGACCATCTTAATTGAGGTATTAAGGAAGCAAGATAAATAGGAGAGGAGAGGATATTGGGATGAAGAATGTATTGTGACTGTATCTGACCAATAATAATTTGTCTGGGACTGTATACACATGTAACCAATACTACTATTCATCAGGCAGATAGAAAAACACAGATTGTAGTACATTCACTGACTATCCCTCACAGTTTAGGATGATTGTCTTCTATGAACCCATTTATGACCCATGACCTACTGTATATGGGACCTGTACACTCTCTGGGAGTAGCAGGTGTTATCTCAGGAGATACTGTATCCACTTGTACAATCCAATAATAGTGAGCTTTTTCAATGCAGTCGCTTTGCATCATCAATCTGATACCACTGTGCCCCTTCCTTTATATTGTTCCATCATGCAATTAAGAAATCAATCATAATTGTCCTGGAGCTGATACTGATGTTGATTTTACTTTATTAACTTTAACAATGTCTTTAAAACACTTATTCTTTCCTTCTCTACTGTGAATGCCTCGGCTTCACTAGGAGAGGATTTAGTCCTGCAGATGACATGATCAACCCAATGGAACTAATGAGAAATAATCATTATTTCAATGATTAAGGTGCCTTTTTCTGAAGAAGCCCTGGTGTAGGTTCATCTGTTTTTTTCACTCGATACATAAAAACTTCTGAAAACAGAATTAGAGAAAAAAACTACTGTGCTTTAATTATTACAAAAATAAACATTACAAATACAGTAATTGTATCCTGTATCTTGGCCATTTATAGGGCTTGTACACTAAGGTAGAAATCATTACTTAGACACACACTTTCTAAGATTGTACTTGCAGACTTCAGGCACTACTGGATTTCTTTGTTAATATCAGCTGCCTAAGAAAATAATTTACAAAACTTATGTAATATGCTCTGCATTCTCTAGATACTTATGAATGCATATCAATGGCACGAGGGTATGTACTGTACTGTACATTTGGAGCTCGCTAATTGAGAGCCTTGGTTCAGTAAATATTGTGACAATTGACAATGGTGTGGAGATCCATATCTGTCAAGGCACATACTGCGGCATGATCAGTGTATTGGTGTTCGATAACTGACATAGGGGTGGTTTAATTTTGGACCGCAGTCACTGAAGTTTAAATAATTTACTGTCCATATGGTAAGTCATCTGCACTCCAGCAGGGAGCTTGTGTATAATCAAATGGAACATGGCACTCAGAAATATTGAAAATAGAGCTGAGGTGATGACACACATTTGTTTGTCTGGTGTCCAGTTTTCAAAGGGCTCTGTAATAGATCTATTAGTAAGGATAAGTGAACACATATCATGATGACGTTGGTAAAGGATGCTGATGAATTTTGGTGGACATCAATATTTCAGGAGGATCTTCCAGAGTGTAAATTGGAGAGTTTGGTGTTGCTCTTCACATTTTCCCTGTAATAGATGGGCTGTGAAACGTATTTTGAGTCTTTGAGTCTAAACCCAGAATGGGATTATGGGAGATGCAGTTCAACAACAGGAATATTGTTGTAATGATTTTGCTTACATTCACTGAAATAACTTGTCATTTCAGCTTTAAATAATGAAAATGTGGAGGTAGAGTGTTAGTTTCTGACTACTGTGCTTAAAATTTTCTGCAGTTATTCCATCACCCCCTTGTTGTGATAATTTTGCATGGCAGTTTTCATTAATCATTAGGTGTTTTCAGAGTTTTAAGCTCGTCTTTAATTGGGAGTTGTAGGATCAAATTGAATATATTGTTGTCGAAGGTGGATTCTCGATGGAATGATCTTTAAAATGATCCTTCTAACAGGCATTGATCAGGACTCTTTCGGGCCATAAGCAATGCATGTACTGTAGCAGTGAAGAATCAACTGAAATTGTTTGTCCATCAGAATATGAATGTTCTTTGCTTTTTGTTGGGTGAGCTTCCTCTGTTAGAAGTTTGGGTTATTTTTGCCATACACAGAAAGCCTTATTCTTACAATCAATAAGCACTTTGACTATCTGCTTATTTTTTGTGAAACCAATCCTAATGTTTCCTGACATAAATTCCAAATACCTTTGCAGGTATTGCTGATATTTTTTATGAGTTCTTCCCAAGTGATATGCGCACTTATTTTTTTGCTGAGGCTGGAGAGCTTTTCCCTAATGCATTCAGGAAAAAGTTATTTTTTGGTTGGATAATAGTCATTGCTTCTTCAGCTGTGAGCCAGTGTGACAAACATAACTGAAAAAATAGGAAATAGATTGGTTCTTCAGTGTTGAGTTGCTGATGATGATGTGGATATTAAATGTTTTCCTGGGCATAGCCAATGAAATAGTTTGGAGCTCAGCTGTTGCTATTATATCTTATGTCTGTTCTTATGATGAAACAGGGTGTTGGTGATGATGCGCCTATATTGGTAGCCCATATTGACACATCTAACTCTTACCTTGCCCATGGTTCTGCTTCATGCAGACTGCTTCTGGCATTGAAGTCCCCAACTAAAATAAGTCTGTCCTTCAGAAGAAAGTGTTTGAGCTTGAAAAGGAAATGCAGTGTGGATGTGTTGTCTGAATCTGAAGTCAGAAGACAAAGTAGTTAATTTCATTTTTTATACCAAATCAAGCTCCATGTATCTAACATTTTCCCTTCCAGAAGAATTTATAGACACCTTCATATTCTTTGAGTTGCCCCTTTTTAGTTCACTGTGTTTCACTTGGGGTGGCTGTGTTGTTGTTGAAGTGGTAGGAAATATGAAAGGAACTGCTTACCTGTGGAGAGGTAGGTTAGAGTGATTGATCCCTCCCCTGCACCTCCACTGAACAATAACCCTGTGACTGATGAACCCTCGACCTCTAGTTAGAGCCTCTTAATGAGGTATTGAGAACAGATCCAGATCGTGGTGGACTGGAGAATTATCTGTGCCACCTAGCAGCACTGCTTGAGGCTGACATGGGCATTCCACCGTAGCCGAGAGCCATATAAAACCCAGAATCTTCTGGGTACTTTGGTAATTAAGACAGTATTACTGGGATTGTATTGGAAAATAATTATGCCATTTTCCTCTTGGGTCTGCTGGACCAGAGACAAATGGGACTGACTTGTCAGTTATTATTATTCTGTATTCACTGTACTTAACATGTTTATAATGTTTCATAGTCACCCCACAATTTGTTTGAGACTGTACTTTGAATTTGGGAGTGAGTCTGGTTACCATCTTTCCTAGGGTTGGAGTCTGTAACTTCAGGGGTGTTGCTCCCCCTAGTGAGAACTCACTGCCAACTTGTGCAATCAGTCTATCACCTTGTGAAGAACCCACAAAATATAAACATATATTTTGAATATCTCGTATAATAAATAATTCAGATTTCTTTGCATAACCATGAATTCAGCTGTTTGAAATTCATCTGGTGGCTTTCTTATACTGTCCATAGATGCATGGGGTTACTTGTCAAATTTGCCATAAATAAAGAAGTGACAGCATATCACTCAATAAGAAATGGAATAGGATTTAATCTCCCTTGTTATAAGAAAAAGCTTGCTGTCTGTTTGACTTAAAATACAGTCAAGGTCAACAAGATATTTCCTGTATTAAATATGCAGAGGCATAATCAGGATAGGATTTCTAGGCAAGGCGTTATTAGAATTGGTAACAAAATCAGGAAATAACAGGAAATTTCCTTTTCCAATTATTATTTTTTTCACAGATCCCTTTCCATTTTAAGCAATACCCTTTCTTTTTTATTGCCATCACTATCAATATCAGATAAACAAGTAAAAAATAGGAAGTAAATACCAGTAAATAATACAAACTTACCATATCCAAAGAACAGGAATGTACTGCACCTCTCTCCCTTTGTGTATATATTTAAAGATTTCAAGTTTATTACTTGATTTAGATCAATGATAACCAGCCCTATATAAGTTATAGACTTTATTCTGGTTGGGCTTCATATTTGATTAGACAGAGAATACAAGAAGCAGTTTTGTCATCAGCCATTCAAGCAGTCAATCAAGTATCTGAACAGACACCACGCTACAGTACATTGCATGGAAGAATATTGTAAGTTAATTTAGTTAAATTTATTTAATAGATTCAACTGAAGTGTTGGGTCAGGATGTTATATTTCTGTTGTTTGTTTTCTTAAAAATTACACATTGAATTCTAATTTACAGAACTCTCCCATCACAAGGTACTGAGTTAAAAGTAAACAACTAAAATTATAAAGAAATACAAAAAATAGCACAACATTAATATTTTTTCTGGAATCTTTTTTTTGTTTCTTTTTTTCTAGTACTTAACAGGTATCGTTTGTTGTGTTCTGATTATTCCAGCAGCACAAAGACTCCCCTGGCATATATGCGCCATATATGTGTAGGGATTAATCTAGCCATGGCTGCATTACAACATATTAGGTCCACAGCTGGATGTACTTTTGTTAGAGATGTTATGAATTGGGCTGTCGTAGTCTCTAACCACGTATTAATTAATATCTGTACCCCAACCTGTGAGTGATTAATGACTTGAGAGGATAGAATACTCCACCTGCTGTAAAAAGAACTGAATTAATGAGTGCTTAAAAATTACTTGTGGCATCTCTCGGAGTTCAGATAGAGATAGATCAGCTGTTTATTTACCGTGGTGAGCAGAAGAACTGCAGATAGAAAACAGCTTGTTTTAGCATCTATTAGCATGTGAAAAGATTAACAGTATGATGATGAGACGTGAACGATCTGCATCTATTTTAAAATGAAGTGCTAATCTGGAGGAAATGCAGCTTGCTTCATTCTTGGAATTATTTTAATCGCTTGATTGGTACAGTATTGCTTATGTCCAGTATGCAAAAAAATAGGTCTCTGATATTGCTAAAAAGCATATTTAGTGATACAGTACTATGTTGTGTAATGCGTTTTTTTATTTTTCTCTTCAAATTCATTCCATACTTAACCAGCAAGGACATTTATGAGACCTAAATAATATGGTGTAAATGAATGATTGTGAACATACTATAGCTCAATTTATAAAAATACACTTTTTGTTTCTTGTATGTACAGCATGTTTGCGGTGAGTGCATTTCTTAAGATGCTGAAAACACAAACACTACAAGGAAATTCCACAAAGTCCACATACATTTATAATGCAAACAAGACAATGGAATAATTATGTACTAAGATGTTAAAAGCAGAACAAATGAAGACTGGAAAAGGACAGGACTGGAAAAGAACACACACATTTTCAAGTCCAGTCCCACCTAATCTGCCTGCACACTACTTATTCTGAAGGGATAATTTTATTAGTTTTAATTTTCCAGACATAAGAAAAATGTAATGCAAAACAAGAGCATCATTTCTGTCTCACCCACAAAATCCCCTCCCCAACCGCAATCAGAGATGCAGTACCTCCTCGCTAAAATGTCTTACTTTTATTGTGAAATCCAAGCTTAACTTCAGTTACGCATCGCTCAGGAAATCAGAATTGACTTTATTGTCCGTATACAGTGGAAATTTGCATTGGTCTAACTGAGAGAAGAATCAAAACAGTGTATTTAAAGACTAATATAATCAATGCAATATAAATAACAATATCATACAGTACATCAGGTACAAAAAACATAAGACTCACAAGTGTGATACAGTATATGTACCTGTCTACTGTTCTAAGCATGTACAAGTGACCTGAAGCAATGATACCCCTGAGGACTGACACAGGGCGAAAATACTGAGGAGACTGGTGTGCCAAACAGACACGAACTTTTGTTGCTCTGCCATCATAACACAACAGCTTCAACTCCTATTTTCCCGGTGATGACATCCAGTTCCCCCCCAAGAATCCGAGAGGGCATAAGGTCACAGTTGCCACAGCAATAGCAGCTGCACACTTTCCTTTACCGTTACGGTCTAACACTGCCAATACAATGATCTGCAGGGGCTCTGACATCAGAGTTTAAGAGAATAATGGCATTCAGAATTAATGACTTCTTAAAATGTTTTTGGTAACCTTTGGTACTCTGAAACATTGTCTAGATGGTAATTTTTCAAATTGGGAGCATAGTTTATGTGTGTAAAGAACTATTTACACTATGGTAAGTACATTTGTGTTTCTTAACATTGGCAAAGTGAACATTATGTTGAGATATTGAAATTAGTATCACATCATTCCAATCACAGCTGGCTAGTCCTGGTCCTGAAGGGCTTGTGTGTCTGCAAGTTTTCAAGGTCTCTTAAAAACAACAGCACCGGAAGAGCCAGTAGAAGGTCTTAAATCTATCCACTTAAACCAGGCACTAACTGGTTAATATTGTTATGAGCTGAGTTGGAATAAAAACCCTTCAGGGCCAAGACTGGACACCCTGTTCTATACCTATCTGGCAGTTGATTTTACTGAGACACCTGAACATACTGAAACACAATTGCACAACACATAAATCCTGATGAATTTTGGATTTTTCACTGAATACATACTTTAAAGGGTAGTTTATTTTTTGTACTCTACTTGTAATTTCTCGCATAAGTAATTAATCATATATTCATTTTTATTTTTCTATTGTGGCCGTGGATCATGGCAGTAAATAATATGTATTGCATTAATGTAATACTCCATTCATATGAAGATTAAGTCGTCGAATCACTGTTGTGTTCACTAAACATTGTGGATCAGCAGAAGTTTCCTGCCATGTGAGAATTGTGAGTTTCAAGGGAGAGACATCAGTGCTGTAACATGCTCAGTGCCAATGAATCCTGTTCTACTTACACTGAAATTGCAGTGCAAAGAACTTCCATTTGTAAGCTTTTCAAGTCAGCTCAAAAATTAAATTGTGGCGGTTATGATCAGTACATGTTAAATTTGTCTTACTGGGGGGCATTGCTCAGTCTTGTTTAATACAGTTATATTTTCCATCATGGTATTGGCTGAATGTATTGTTACATTGGGCTTAGATTACTGAAGAGAGAAGGAAAAAATCATGACACTGCCCTCACCAGTCTGCTGATCTTGACCGCTGTAGAAAGATCTTAAACGGTGGTAATCACCACCCTATTTACTAGCATGAATGTGCCCTGGAAAATTATCAGAAATGACTGGAGAATCTGTCAGTTTATTTTTTGTTTTTGACAAAATAACTAGAATAATAGTTTAACAAAAAAAAAGGAGGATGGATATTTTCACAATAAAAGTTTTTATCAACCAAAATAATTACCTACAGTATGCTGCATTTTCTTTTGAAATCACAAATCTGTGACTGATACCATTTGACCTTCTGAGAACATTATTTTTTACAAATTTCTGTCAACTGACACAATGAATTCTAACTTTCACATAAAACATAGGCATGTCATACAGTATACTCCAGTAGGTACTGTACCTTGTTAGCCAGAGGAGTCCACAATATATAGTCAAAGCCTAAAACATTTTACACATAATTCAGTACAAAAGCTACAGTTCATTTCAGAGAATTAATAATTATTCTGCCCATTTATATACCTATTTTCATCCTGAATGATCCAAAACACAATGTAAAATGTTGTGTGACTATGGAACAAGCTATCTGTGTACTTTTGAAGCCAATACCCTAACCATACCACAACAAATATCAGCAACCGACATCCTTCAAGAAACAGATGGATAAGATCTTTGGACCAATTAGTTACCAAGCACCAAAGGGGCTCTTTGGGCCTCATTTGTAACTTTTCTTATGTATTTATTATCCCAAAGTGTTTAAAATATAGGAAGAAACTCACTTCATCTACAACTAATGTGTAACACTCACCCAGGTTTGTTAATATTATTGATAATTACATTGATTAACAGGACAATCTCCACTAATTCGTTTACATCAGTTTAATGCCTTGAGTTTATATTTATATTAACCCCAGACTAAGCAGCATTTCTTACATAAAGACATTTTATGCAGACAAATTTAAGTGTTAAACTTTTTGATTTAAAACTATAGAAAAGGCTAAAGTTTAATAGACATTTCCTCTGCTGTTTCAAGGTGACACAATAAAGCTCCTTCAGGGCTTTCATTCAATTCTTTTCGGATTGAAATTATGATGAAGTAATTTTTTTCAGAAATTGCCTATGTCACTTGTGGTATCTTTCTGCAAATTTCTCAAGTGTATTTTGTTCCTCCATAAGACAGACACCTTGACAATGTCATTTCTGTGGCTTAAAAGTTGTTCATTCTTTCAACTTGACTATATTTGTTGTTTAACATCTTTCTTTTTAGTCGGGAAGTTTTCTTAGTGTTTTGAATTTTCCAGTTTTGCCTTTTGATACCGTTGATTTATTTTGTTCATCACAGATCTTAAAATGTTTTTAATCTCTTCTACAAGATGCAGAACAAAGGCTGCACACAATTTTACACAGGTAAAAAAAGGAAGCATGCATTAACTTTCTTGTTTTAAATGCAGCATCTTTCTTAAGCTTTTATCAAGCATTTCCTGTATTCTGTATTCCACAAGTGATATTTAGGTAATATTTCAAAAACTACTCTACATGTAGGTGAAAAGTACTGCATATACTGTACAGTACAAAAGGTGCTTCTATACCATAAAGCAGCTTGAGAGGATGGGAGATCTAGGAATGTGGTGCAGGTCTGATGTACTGAATCCAGTTATCTGGTTGAGCCACATGGGTGCAAGTGCACAGAATGAGTGTGTGATAAGTGAGTGAAGAGAAGGGGAGTGATGAGACAGAGCAACTAGGCAGAAAGTCAAAAACAAGATATCAAGAGGAGATAGAGAGTCAGAGATTGATAAGGACACGGATATTATATTGGATGCGGCCAGAGGCAGCATTAACTTTGAAAGCTTCGATGTTTTATTTACTGTACAATGTGTGGATCAAGACTTGTAATGTGAAGTACTGTAAATGTGAGTTTGATATGGCTCTAAACAAGAACATTAGTTTGTAGAAATGCCAAGTGATTGAATTAAGTTGAATTGGAGAGTCCAATTTAATCAATTAGAATAATATACTAATAATAACACAACATACTGTATTACAATTCATACATTAGCCAAAGTATATTTAAACTGTGCCCTGCTAACTGTTTCTAAGAGGATTACAAGATACTCTATACACTCTTTTGCTGACTTAATGACAGAAAATAGTTTGGACCTATTATCAATTATTTCTGATTTTCCCTTTTTAGGGAAGAAGACAAGAATGTAACTGTTATGTTAATGGCACAAAATGACACACTAAATTAGGAGTGGCCAGACATGGCCCTGGAGAGACACATTTGCCGTATAGACAATGATAATAAATAAAAGTGTTGCAGAAAAGTACACTATGTATGCATAACTATGTGTGCATGTTAGTTTCTGTTTATTTAAACAAGTAATTTATGTCAAAGATGTCGGATAAGGCAGGAGAGCAATAAGGAGCCTATGCGTAGCGGCAAAACGGGGGTTAGCCCGGGCTCAGCAGGTCAGACGATGTCAGGTAGAAAACTATGCTCTCAGGCCACGGAGGAGATGACCTGGTGCTAGGCGGGTTTCAAGACATTCAAACCCTCAATGCTGAGCCAGGAGGAAAGCGTGACCTGGAATTATATAGCCCCAAACAAAGACAAACCAGAAGGACAAGCAAAGCACAGGGAAACTAGGAACAGGACAGAGTAGAAGAACCCTCTAGCTGTACAGGGCATGACAATTGATAAAATTAGCTAAAGAATGAATATCTGGTCCTGCAAAGTGCTCATTATTTTAAGGACTTTTAAATTTACTTGATTTAAGTTATTTAAGTGATGAATTATTCCATCTCTATAGCAACTGATGACTTTATGGTGACCCATAAAAGGCTCTGACCTTCCAGGACTTTGACTGTCTACCACACAAGAGTAAACATTTTTTTTTTTAAATCACAATCCCTATTCCAAGACTCTTAATGTTCATTAAAGACATATAAATTTCATGTGACAAAATTAAAGAAAACACATGACCCCATCATTCAAGTCTTTTCACGAGGCCTTTCAAAGAAGATGAAAGCATGGGACGTTTGGCAACTTTTGCATTTCTTTTATTAGTGCATTAAATCAAGAAGAAATGATAAAATACTGGATGGGATTTATGTTGATAACATCTGCTTTCCAATACCAGGGGGTTTGTGTTAGAGAGATCTACTGTACCTACTGTGAGACAATCATTAAACTACTGACAAATGAGTACTACATTTCCGAGGCACATGCTGATGGATCAGATCTGTGTCTCTAAAACTTCTATTCAGTTTATCTTGTTCTGCATTTCAATACTATGACATTCTGTTTTATCTGTTTTTATTGCATTGCTGTTATGTTTAATTGTCAATACCAGAACTGCTCTTTCATCTGGACATCTTAACAACTGACTCTGAGCATATTTGAGGTGTGTGTGTGATGCCTGAGTTGATTGCATAAAATGAAACAGATCTTCCCAAAATCCTTTGATTATTTTCTTCTTAAACTGCTGTATACTGCAAAGGAGGTCATTTTCATTTTTAAATTAAAAAATGATTACAAAAAACAGTCTGTCTTTTGCAGTAAAGGTAATAGTATTTTCAGCTAAAGCTTTACATAAATATAATTATTCTTTTTCTACAAAAAAAAATGCATTTATTCTACAAAATATTGAACCGCAGTTGTAAAGCTCTTGCATTAAAGTTAATCTTATTAAGACGATTGAGACTCCTACAGTAGCTACTGTACCTCAGTCATGTGCTGCTCGTTGCTTGAAATAAGTAAACGAGAATGTGAAGAAGAGATATGAAACACTATTGTAAAGTGTTAATATTTTCTATATTCTTCCAAATCTGTTTTCGGTAGTCGATTTTTTTTAAGTTTGCGCGATTCACACATGGCAGGGTCAGATCTGGGAAACATGACAAGTCTCAGGTGGCGAATCGTGACGCTTTTAGCGGAGAGCCTAACGCAATTCTTAACTATTGCGACATTTCTTACAGCATGACATATTGCCCCAAAAAAGTATTCTTATTCGGATTGTAAGATTATAATAAAGAATATAGATTATATTATTGTTGTTATTTTTAACACAAGGAAACAAAAAAACAAAAACAAAATTAGATTCAATCTTCGGGACACATACTGTACTGTACTGTAACTGACAGGCGCCTCTTGTCAGTGTTGGCGCAGAAATACAGTGCATGTACTGTACGCATTTCGTAGATGTGGGATTAGTTTTATGCACTGTTTAACATTGCAAGTATAAACGAGTTATTAGAAGTTTTACTTCGAAAAAGTTATTTGTAATTTTTTTTAATCGGTAGTGCATCTGTGATTCAGAAAAAGTTATCAAAATATTGTAAATAAAGGGAACGTTGAATGCATATAAAAAGGTATTCAGACCAAGATTAAGCTTCTAAAATAAATGAAAAATATGTCTCATGGCGAACACAATAATGAACTAAAACTGATTAAATCACTTACCCAGCTTCAAAGTTCTTTTGAAAAATATTTGTAATAAAACTTTCAACGTGGCTGCCATGATCTTTGAAAAATTGTGTTCCACTGTAAACCAGGAAGACTGCCAGAACTACTCAATAAAGCTTGAAAACCCGTTTTCTATGGTACCTTTCAGCAATTGCATTTTCAGTTTGGGAAAACGTTTTAACCATTCACGTTTCTTGTATTATAAACATACATTTCTTTAACGAATCCAAAATTGACTGTAAACAAAAATCAATGAATCAATTAATAAAAGTTAATAGGCAATGTGAAACTGTGAAGAGTAAGGGATGGTATAGTAGTTTCAAAAGTCAAACATTGTGAATGCTGTTGTCCCAGTATACTCTCTATTCCAGTTAACGTGAAACAGACATACTGTAGCACCATTAATGTGATTGCTGTATCACAGGGATACAAGCTACATCTGATTTTTATGGTGTACCACAATATACCACAGCATCTCGGTTACAACTCAAATATGCAGTATCACTCTCTGATATGGCCTCTTTTTTGCAGCTAAAATCCTGCCACAAATATAATTTGGTTACAGTATTTCATGGCAACTTACTGTAGTTGGCTTTGAAACTATCTAGGATCTTGCAGCTCTAGTGGATTGCTACTTTTTTCAATTTTAAGAAGAGACATTTAGCTGTCTAGGGGAAATGTTGATATGTTGCTAGTGAACATCATCCCAAGTGCTTATCTGTTACTTTGGCATTTTGACCTACAGTATGCAGTGTTTACTATGTGTATTGTCCTCAAAATAACAATGTCACTCTTGCGTTGTCCCCTCTGTCTCAGTTAGGTCACCCTGAAAGGTTTCATGAGCTTGTGGAAGAAACACATTTTTAAAAATTGAATTCATACAGTACATTAGAAAGATTAAATCATGCCAAATAAATGTATCCTTATGTTTTTGTTATAATGCATTTCCATCTTAGGTGGTCTTGTACGGATGTGCCACACAATGAGCCTATCCAAATTTATAAGGGAAAGCAATGGAATTCACAAAGAGAAAGTTTTATATTTATTAAGTTTAAATGCCATTATTGCTGAGACCATATGCCTCCATTTCATTCAACTAGATCTAAATAATAAAAAAATATTTTGATTCTGACTTTCCATTGTGGAATTTAAGGGCAGGACCCATTTTGTGTACAGCATGCACCACCCTTCGATGAAAATTTATAGCTCGTTTATGATTTGCAGCATCAAAAAACATGTCATGTGCAAAGTTAGTATTAAACTGTACATTGTACAATGTAGAAAATATAAGCTGTATCATAACACCTTTGTCAGGAAGCTTAAGGAAAATTGTATGAAACATGGGAGAAAAGTCTATATTAGTAAAACACCCTTTAAAGGTTTTAAGATGCATGATAAAATCTACAAGACATTATTGAAAAGGGTACCGAAACAGGATATAAGGATCTACAGTATAATAGATAAGGTAACAAGTTCAAGAATAAAGTGCAAAATGGAGAGCTTAGAAAAGATTTTTCCAATATAAAATGTCATTAATATAATATAACTTTTAAAGAATATTTAGAATGGTCATTAGATTAAAGTGAGCTTTGTACAGTGCCTTGCGAAAGTATTCGGCCCCCTTGAACTTTTCAACCTTTTGCCACATTTCAGGCTTCAAACATAAAGATATAAATTTTTTATTTTATGTGAAAAATCACCAACAAGTGGGACACAATTGTGAAGTGGAACGAAATCTATTGGATTTTTGAAACTTTTTTAACTAATAAAAAAATGAAAAGTGGGGCGTGCAAAATTATTCGGCCCCCTTGCGTTAATACTTTGTAGAGCCACCTTTTGCTGCGATTACAGCTGCAAGTCACTTGGGGTATGTCTCTATCAGTTTTGCACATCGAGAGACTGAAATTCTTGCCCATTCTTCCTTGCAAAACAGCTCGAGCTCAGTGAGGTTGGATGGAGAGCGTTTGTGAACAGCAGTTTTCAGCTCTTTCCACAGATTCTCGATTGGATTCAGGTCTGGACTTTGACTTGGCCATTCAAACACCTGGATACGTTTATTTGTGAACCATTCCTTTGTAGATTTTGCTGTATGTTTGGGATCATTGTCTTGTTGGAAGATAAATCTCCGTCCCAGTTTCAGGTCTTTTGCAGACTCCAACAGGTTTTCATCCAGAATGGTCCTGTATTTGGCTGCATCCATCTTCCCCTCAATTTTAACCATCTTCCCTGTCCCTGCTGAAGAAAAGCAGGCCCAAACCATGATGCTGCCACCACCATGTTTGACAGTGGGGATGGTGTGTTGAGGGTGATGAGCTGTGTTGCTTTTACGCCAAACATATCGTTTTGCATTGTGGCCAAAAAGTTCGATTTTGGTTTCATCTGACCAGAGCACCTTCTTCCACATGTTTGGGGTGTCTCCCAGGTGGCTTGTGGCAAACTTTAGACGAGACTTTTTATGGATATCTTTGAGAAATGGCTTTCTTCTTGCCACTCTTCCATAAAGGCCAGATTTGTGCAGTGTAAGACTGATTGTTGTCCTATGGACAGACTCTCCCACCTCAGCTGTAGTTCTCTGCAGTTCATCCAGAGTGATCATGGGCCTCTTGGCTGCATCTCTGATCAGTCTTCTCCTTGTCTGAGCTGAAAGTTTAGAGGGACGGCCAGGTCTTGGTAGATTTGCAGTGGTCTGATACTCCTTCCATTTCAAGATGATCGCTTGCACAGTGCTCCTTGGGATGTTTGAAGCTTGGGAAATCTTTTTGTATCCAAATCCGGCTTTAAACTTCTCCACAACAGTATTACGGACCTGCCTGGTGTGTTCCTTGGTCTTCATGATGCTCTCTGCGCTTTCAACAGAACCTTGAGACTATCACAGAGCAGGTGCATTTATACAGAGACTTGATTACACACAGGTGGATTCTATTTATCACCATCAGTCATTAAGGACAACATTGGATCATTCAGAGATCCTCGCTGAACTTCTGGAGTGAGTTTGCTGCACTGAAAGTAAAGGGGCCGAATAATTTTGCACGCCCCACTTTTCATTTTTTTATTAGTTAAAAAAGTTTCAAAAATCCAATAGATTTCGTTCCACTTCACAATTGTGTCCCACTTGTTGGTGATTCTTCACATAAAATAAAAAATTTATATCTTTATGTTTGAAGCCTGAAATGTGGCAAAAGGTTGAAAAGTTCAAGGGGGCCAAATACTTTCGCAAGGCACTGTATATGTAGGATACAACTTGGTAAGACAAAAGTGAGCCAACGCTTGGCTTTGCACATTTTCTAAACTTTTTTTCAAACACAGCATATTTGTTGCTCAGTATGGAAGTTGTTGGTTTGAATATTTTGTTTCCATCCTGTTAAAAGATAGCTTTGAGTGTAAATCGAAAATACATTCATGAATGTAAATAACATCTTAAGTGGCCTTTGAGCCTGACATTGAGACTGACCTCTGTCATTTATTGGTCAACATCTACGACAAAAGTCATGTACAGTACGACAAAGGACAATGTGATTGTTACAAAACCTTGCTAGGCATTGAATTTTCCATTAAACTCCCTTAAAAATATCCATATTTAAACAGGGTTTATGACGCTGTTACGCTTCTCTTTGGGGGTTACTGCTTTATGGCACTCAGGTGCCTTGGCTGGTTTTTGCAGTTCTGTGTCAGTAGGAGTTATGCACAGTAAAGAGCAGACATCTGTGAAACCTGTCCGCCTCAGTCCGTGGTTTTCCACGGTGTAACAGTTAGAGTATTATCTATTTTGTCTAGGTACTGTAAGTAAAATGTGCAATCATATCTTATTGCATACTCCAAAGTGAAAAATGTAATGTATTATCAAAGATTATTGCTTTAAGAGCTGCACTTGAGTTATAGATTATGTGGGTCACCCAAGAACTTAAGAAAGATGTCAGAAGAGACAATTCAGCCCATCTAGCTTGTTTGGTTGCTAGTTGACACTTGATCCAAATATTTAATCTAGCTGTTTCTTGAAGAAAACTAGCATTCCTATATGCAGAGAACTTGGAATGCTAGTTTTGAAAATGCAAATGCAATCAGCTTTTATTATTGCACACCTTAAATTGCTTATCTTTTTCTTCAGAACTCACCAAAGTAGTGCTAATATAGGACAGTGAGCTTTGCATAAATGTACTGATGCACAACAGAAAAACAACCTCAGATCTAATGATACAGTATGTAATCAGGCATTATAAATATATAAAATGACAGAAAATATTCATTGAAAAACAGTTGGAACAATAATGATTTATTAACATGACACACTATTAATGTTCTTAATATTTTAAATAATAATTAATAATATTTTTTAAATAAAAAATACAAAGTTATTGTCAGGCATGACGCCCTTGAGCAAAGTCCTAGTAGCAGTAATGCATAAGTAGTGCATACACTCCTGTTGGATGTTCCTCCACTCTTTGATGGTATTAATGAGTCAGTCTCACAGATGTTCCATTGAGTAAATAAGGAGCAAAAGTGAGCGACAGCAAGATCATGCTGTTGTTTTCTTGAAATTTTGCCATTGTGATCATAGCAGTGTGAGGTTTTGCATTATCTTCCTGGAAAATTGACACTCCCAGATTGGCCTGCACAAACTGAAAATCTGTTGGATCAAAAGACTTTGTCACAGAAATGCTGAGCAGTAAGTCTGATCTCAATCTGCATCAAAGACATTCTTGTGTAAAAGAAGATCCCTCCTCATATCATCACATTTCTTCTGCCCATCAGCTGCCTTAAAGCAAAGCACAACTCAGTATAATTTTCTCTATCACATCTAAACACAAGCTGTGAACTATCTCGAGCAAACTGTAATTTTGAAGAAAACACCTCACCACTCTTTTTACCACCCCTTCAGATGCTCTCTGGTGTACAGAAGATGGTGATTTTACCTCTGAGATATAAACAGTAATCTTAAATGACTTGCAGTCTTGAAGATCATCTTCATTGTGGACACGCTGCAGTCATTTGGATTGTGCACATGTGATTTCTTTTTACTGAATATATTTTGCTGTAGTCACTATTTTTGCCTTTGTAGTCTGAAAACGGACACAAGTCAACGACTTGAATCGAAACAAATCAGATAAGAAATCTGGTGTGTTGACAACAGCATCCCCTAAGTACAGTGTAAGGTGCGTTTGAATACTTTGGGAAAGAAAGTGCTATATAAATTCGATTATCAATTATAGTTATTATTAAAATCTACCTACTAAGGTGTGGACTGGACTAATGAACTGGTTCCTGGGTTTTTTGGAGCAGCTATCTGTGTCTTCAAACAAAAATCTAGAGTGTAAAACTGTTGCAGTAGGGGACCGACTCTATTTGGCATAATGGAGTTTGCTGTCTGGCGCTGTGCGTACTGGGAGCCTGTGAGAGACTGGGCATCAGATCCCAGCAGGAAGAGCTGAACGTGTCACATAGGCACAGTAGTTTACCTATTTGCCATAGTGTTTGCCAATCCAATTTATGTAAAATGTGAGATTGAAAAACAATTTTGGTAAGCTCTGAGTGTAGGTGACTTTAATGCTCATTAGCCAAAATAAACCCCAGCATATTTTCATTAAAACTGACCATCAATAGGTCTGCCACCATTATATCAATAATAAGGTCTGATGCTTGTCCTTGAAATAGTCTTGAATGCAGTTTCTCATCCTTTTGTATCTCTCAGTGATGCATCTGATCTTACAAAACTGTCTCCTAATGATTAAATCAGACCTTTTCTTCCTTTTTATCTGCAGTGAATTTGCACAAAGAGCTTGAGCTGCTGTGTTAGCTGGCCATACAGTGCCCTACTGAAGGACATTCACTGGTGCTTTTTAGAATTCACAATTCAAACTTGACAGCAACTCACAATAAATATTTAGCTGACTTAAGTGATGAGGCAGATTGGTCTTGAAATGCATAATGTATGCAATTAATTATCTAACATTATTCTGTCTGTGATATTGCGCTGCACTATAGTCTGCTCATGATAATGCTATATGACGCATATAGCAAGGCATATGATGTTTTTGGGATTCATTTTTTGGGGAAAATAATACAAAACTGTAACAAAACAATTCAGTTTTCTACTATACCCATTCGAGGTTCTCTGCAGATGTTAACTCATTCCTCTTCCTTCTCACCTCACTCTATTCCATCAACCCACTGCAAGTGGCAAGCCTCCCCTTCCTCAACTATAACGGCGATTGAAAAGTGACGGAAAAAGATAACATGACCCCATCAGATAACAGGACTTGAGACTGGAGTCAACAGGTCTTTGCTGGCAACCACTGCCACCCCACAGGCTTGGACAAGCCTCACCCTGGTGGTGTGAACATGCACAACATTTCAGCCTGCCGTTTCTTATGAAAAACGAGAATTGTGGCCTGAGTCACCTGTTCCAGATCCACACAGCTCTTTCTATAATAAACATGCCTTTCCGATTCGCACTGAAATGAAATCCTTTTAGCTTCCAGTTTGTGACCCTACTGTATATCCTTAACTCACATCTTTGTATGAAATTTCAGGGGCTGAACCGATCTGCACTACTTTTTATATTCTGTAAAGTATTAGACCAAATCTCTTCTCAATCTTCCTTGTAGACTAATGATATTTTGTTCCTTTAACCTATCAGTATATGACAATCCCCTGATATCAGAAATCATTATTGTTGCTATTGTGAACTCTTCCTTAAGTCATGATATCATTTTAGGACTATGATTACCAAAACTGAACATATGATTCTGCTGTAAGTGACATATTCCTGGTTCATTTGAACAGTGTTTGAACCACATTGTTTAGATGAGGACATACAGTACAGAAGAAGAAACTACATAAACACCCAGATCCACTTCATGCTCAGTTTCCCAAATATCTGAATCACCAGTGCAGTCTATTAAGTGTATATTCCTACTACAGTATGGATAGCAGTATGTCCCTACTTCATATGTGGATCACTTTGCACTACCAATGTTAAATTCCATTTGTGAGTGTCTATTTTATGATTTTGTCTAAGCCTTTGTGTAATTCCCTTGCCATTGCTTCTGTGCTTTTCACTATCCCTTTTTTGTATCATCTGCAAATCTAACTAGTTTCTAACTATATCAGAGTCTACTGTAAATTATTGATATTAATCAGAAATGACAGCAGTCCTTAAAAGGATCCCTGCAGAATGCCACGTCGTACAGTGATAAGATGATAAGCTGTTTCCTTTCCAGTTCTTGAACCCTGAGCACAAAATTTCATGGATTCCTGTGTATTGTAATCTAAGAATTAAAGTAATCTCAGGATTGAAGACCTTGTCAAAGCTTTCTGGGAGTTGAAATGTCTTACGTTGTATGCTTTAGTGCATTAGTGTTATCAACCGTCCTTGTCGCAAAGAACTCTAATGAGTTCTTTTTCTAAGTCCATGTTGACCGCCTCTTAAGATAGCTCTGTTTTGAAAGCATTCTTCCAGTTTTACGCTTCCCATAACTTTCAGAAGTAAGATTGATTAATGCAGTAGGTTCCTGATTCTGTATTGTTTCTTTCTTTATTAATCAGATTTACATTTACAATTCTTCGATTTGTTGCTAAGACTACCATTTTTGATAAGAGTTGAAATATTATGGGTCTATGAATAACATCACTCATTATCTTAAGAACAGGTGGTTAAATTCCAGCAGGCCCTGGCCATATATTAGTTTTTAGCCGTCTTTGACCTTGTAGGCCCTTATTACCAGTTATGTTAAAATTATCTAAAACTCCTAGAGCTCATTTTATATCATGGGGCATTTTATACCCAAACCTTAAAATATTAATTTAGTATGTTTATTAATTAATAAATTGTTTATACCTGCTTTTATAGTTCTATTACTATTGTAGTCTAAAAATCCTTGGCATTAATCTTTGCCTCTGTTGCAATATTATTTTCCATTTCCAACTTTACAATTGAAATTATAATTATAATGTCTTTTTTGAAATAATTGACATAATTATAATTTAATTATGTCTGCACCTATAGCTTGGTATTACTCCAGCTTTGTTCTGATTTTTTTTTCCTGAATTTTTCTATTAAGGCTCTTTTTTCCCTAGACTTGGAGTTAATTGTTTTAGTGATGAATTTGCTTTAAGCATTTAATATTCATTTTTGCAGTAGGACCATTCTTCATCCATTGACAGTCACTGCTAGTAAGATCTGTTTTGTACCTTCATTATAATTATAATTCCTAATTTTAGACTCATGTTTTAGAGATTTAAAATATACATTAAAATATCCCATATTGTGATCACAATTACAATTGGTTTTATCACATCCATTAATTATACTGTGGTTGTTTGTAAAGATTAGATCAATTAGAGCATCTTCACAAATTGGATTAAGAAGCAATCATTAAACAATTCAACCAGGTAAATTTCAGTTTCTATATTCCCAATCTCAGTTTATTTGTAGTAAACTTGATCTTGTCTGATTTTGGTCATACAGTAATATACTTGTACCCTGGTCTACATGAAGTGACCTATAACTTGCATCTAGTCTTATGTACTATACTGTACTTTGAATTTGTATTTTCCAAAGTTTTTACTATATATACCCACTTCAGTTCTCTACCTTGCAGGTTATGTTTGATATGTAGTCACACACCAGGACCACTTCATTTCTGCCTGTCTGCATGACAAAATATGTATCCATTCATTTTAGACTTGTCCCTCATCCTTCCCTTAGCCTATCAAATCCTTAGTTAGCTATATAATGTCATAGTTTGCTGTTAATGCATTAGCCTTATGTTTTTGCTTTTTATTTCTAATGTTTCTAGCATTGAGGTACAAGCATTTAGGAATGAGTGTGTTATTGTTTTATGCATAGTTTTGCTCAAGGCTTTCTGTTCTCACCAGAATTGGCTTGTTGTGAGCTCTGTGCCCTGCTGTTCCTTAGCTTAAATACTCCTCAGCTGCTCTGTGCATACAGTTATCATCAAGAAAGGAATGGAGAGACTGACGGCACTGAGCAATCGTTCTCTTAGCAGCTGTAATGCCAAACCATCAAATCTGCCTCTGTGATCAGATTGCAAAATAAAACACCCAAATCATAATTTATATTGAGACAACACTCAAGTCTTCATCACAGATTTTCCAAAACTCTTATTGTATATTCTCTGTGATTTTCCCACCTAAAACACATCTTATTCTTACTGACAGAACTGTTAGTGAACTTTTACTTACTGTAGTCTAAATTTCAGGCTCTATCAGCTCCTTAGTACCAAAATGATTCACAAAATCAACCTTTTACTTCAGAGCAAACATGAAAGCATCAACATCTATATACAGTACATACCGTGTACACATTGAAAAGTTTGCAGTTTTAATATAATTAAAATTTTCAATTTTAATATAATTAAAATACAATGTGATTCAGACTATGTTATAAGAAGTGGAAATGTGGAAGTAATCATTGAAGCCAGTCTAGATCATTAACTTTGAACCCTGGCTACTGTTATTCCATATTACTTGTTTTTACTGTTCTTGGGATTTCACTTAACCTTTGGGGAAGGGAACAACTCTTTATGTAATAAATTACTGCAATACACTCAAAATGGTCTTTTTTTATCAGATTTTGTTATCCAATTGACAGAATTTTACATAAGGGATATAACAATGTATGTGACCTATTTCTGGAGTAATTCCCTGCTGAATATCCCCTAGCAGCTATTCCTGAAGCTAAAAGTCTGCTTAGAGATTTTTCTTCAGTTCTGTGGTGTGTGTTTGAATCGCTGTCATTAATTGCTCAGCTGTGGAAAGCATAAATTTTGCAGAGCTTACATTCAGAGATACTGTAGCTGTAGCAGTTCTGCAAAGAGAGCAGAAGGCACATGAGGGTTACCATAACAGGTGAGAGGGCATGACTCCGAGGATTAATATCAACACATACTTCACAATTGACAGTAAGTCACTCTTAATGTAACGTGCATAGAAAAACAAGACTTTAAAATGGAAGAGAGTTACAGTAAATGCAAACCTCTTTTTCTTAAAATCATTGTTTATAGAAATAAAATACAGAAAATTCAAAAAAAAGGATTGATCAAAATACCTAGAGTTAATGTTATGTTTATTTTTATGTCTTGTTTTTAGTAGAAAACTGCCTTATTAAGTGAGGTGAAAATGGCCTAAAATGTGACATAATGTCATTTTATAGATGGCTGAAAGGAGCAGATTCTGGTCAATCCAAACCATGAGATTTCACAAATTGTAGATGCGCCAGTGAGAAAATGTTGAAGAAATGACTTTCAACTCTGGTTTCAGAATTCAATTTTGAGAGGATGGGGTGTTTAAAAAAAAAGGCAGAAATATTTGCATGTCTAATCCAATGTGTAGGGAAAAGGTGCAGCAAAATGATAAAAGAAAAGCTACAGTAGTGTATGGAGTTCCATTAATCATTCTTGATGGGGACTGCTGCTGAAAGGACTGTTTGGGTTCAAGTCCACATACTAGGAAAGAAAGATGTAGCAAACAGATATTAATAACATCACGTCGATAATAGTGTTATGTTTTCTACAATATCATCAAATGCGTTGATTCTGCTATCTTTTTCAGTGATGAAAGCTAAACAAAATTAATAAGGTTTCATACTGCCTATGATGGTTTATAGTAAATACGACAGAGCAGTGACTGACAATACACATGAAACAAGTTTCTGAATAATGACTGGCACTTCGTTTGTTGTTGATCGCCTGATTGGCTACTCTAATGTGTGGATGTATATGAAAATCTTAAATAATATCTACAATTTGTTGATGCTAAGAAGATATTGATATTAGTAGTTCCTCTATTAACTGGTATCAACATATTATAAAATGTGTATGTTGTTTTATTAGATGAAATTTGAATTTTTAAAAACATTCTGCTTCTAAATTCGATTACAGTATATACAGTACTAAGAGGCAATAAAAAGAACAAATTATATTTAAAATCAACAGGTATTGATGTATTTTAATGCATTTATTATTAATACTTATTGTATTAATAAATCCATAGTATACACAGTATATGGGGGTGGCACAGTATAGTGTGTATGTCTCTGGTCTCTGCTTTGGAACTGGCTGTACAGTACCTTTAGCTATCTACTTAACCCCAACGCTTTCAACCCAGCCAGCTGTGTAAATGGGGACCAGTAATGCTGGAGGTGATTACTGTGATGGGCTGGTGTCTTGTCAGGGTGAGTACGCATGCTCTTCTGTCCACTTAAAACCATGGAAACCAAGTTAAGCTCTGGCCCAATGAGCCAATGTGGCTCAGATAAGGATATACATAATTAAAATTTTACTGAGCATTAAAACAAAAGCTTCTCTATATGCATGAAGAGTCTTAGGAAAATAAAGTATATGAATTTGGAAAATGTTTTTGGCATCCTTTTTAATTAATTGATCATCCATAAGTGACTTAACCTGCCAAGTTAAGCATGTCTAAGTCAGTGGAGCCTGTTTAGTGATAAATCTGGGTGGTTTATATGTACACCACCCAGATGGACATCAGCAAGTGTGATGTTATATGCTCATTGTATACTAAATGAACAACAGATTGATTGATGAGGGGGTCCAAGTGTGATGATCTGGGCACTAGTGTCTAGTCTCTCAAAACTCTATTGGTAAGGAATGATACCAGCCTGGCTGCATGGCTCAACATTGATCAAACCCTAGGACTTCAATTGCTGTTCTTCCTGTGTGCTCATTCTGATGTGACAACATTCTAGCAAAGTGAGAATGTGACACTTCTGTCTTTGAAGCCCAACTTCCCAGACTTGAGAGCCATTGAACATTTGTAGGAGGAGTCTAGGTGATGAGCCATCAAGTGTTTGGAGAACAGTGATCTGAAGCATGCTTATCCAAGTTATAAAAGAGGAATGTGACAGGAGACCAAAGGATAGAATTTGCAACCACATACAAAGCATATATTTCATGTGTACATTGTATTACCTCCACCATTTCTAACACATGCTATGAGTCTGTGACCTTTACAGGAGACCCCCTGTAGATGAACTCTGTTGATGATAAATGTTAATCTGCATAATGAATGTACCTTTGTCGGTGCACCTGCAACAGAAAAGATTTGCCATTTTCATAACTTTGTGAATTTGTTGTAGTGATAATTTTGACTCCTGACATACAGTTTGGTACATGTACAGTATGACACATATGTATTTTTCCATATCCTCATATCTGTTAGTGTTTTTAAGTATGGATAAGTTTAACATGTATGCAAAATAAATTATAAACTCAGTACACTGATAAAAATGCAAAGCCAAATACATTTTAAAACAAGTATTTCAATTAACTCATTCAAAAAAACAAAATCTTAGTCCTCTTCATTGATAATGATTCCCTTTGAATAAGAAACCACCATTTCCATGATCCAGTAAATTTGATTTAAATTACAGCAAATTGCAGTCTATTACCAATGAAACATGTTGCAAATAATACAAACAGAAACCATCCTTATTCTGTATTAGTCATAAACACTCCAGATGTGATTCTCAATAGTCAGCTGGCACTTGAATTATTTAACAGGGTGTGAAGATTAAATCAGAACCAGCAGCTAAAACTTTTAGCAGAAAATGCAGGTATATGTACTGTGTATGTAAAAAAATAACACTGTTAGGAATGTCTTGCTTTTTAAAATCATTTTAGTTTTTCTGTTTATAATAATTAATCTAGAATGGTCAGAATTCTAGCTGAAGTACCTTGCTAAAGTAAAATTCCTTGGCACAGCAAGACATTTCAGGAGAGCAAAAACAAAAATATGTTTATTTCTCTGATCAAAGTACTAAAAGGCAGATCAAGACAAAATAAGTAGAGCTGTGAGGAGTGATGGAATAAACAGCTTATACAGAGACAAGAAAAAGTTTTTGAACACCCTTAGTTGGTCTCATATATTTGTATACACATACAACATACTGTAAATAGACCTTCATGAAAGTTTTCATAAAAGATTAAACCTGATTTAATGTATAACCCAAACACTTTATTTTTATTTGAAAATTTTGAGTTAATAGGAATTTTGAACAGAAAAATACAGTACTCAACTGATGATAATTTCTGTGAATTAAATAATAATTATAATGAATCACATATATTGTATTGTATGTTAGTTGTCTTGAGATACTGTCTTATTTTGCCTCTAACCTGAAGTGGCAATTTGGATTGTGTATGAGTAATCTACTTGTTAGCCCTTTGATGTAAGGCAGCGATATTAAATCTTTGTGGAGAAAATGTATAAACACCTTGCATTATATAAAGGGGGTAAGTAACACACCTCCACTATAAGCAATAATGTTTCTATTTTAAACAAAAGTATAAACTGATGCAAAGCATTCTCAGTATAAATAATAAAAACAGATACTTATTGTTTAAGCAAAAAACGAAGTTTCAAATGGTGAATGGAAAAAATGTTAGTATCACTAACTGCACTATGACAAACTACAAGAGAGGTATTGAATAACATTGAAAACATTACAATTGTGTGGTCACTGCACACAAACATATCTTTGACCATTGACTGCTGTGCTGTTCTTGCCACCGAAGCCACTGGTTTTCTTGAAACTGACTTGCGCCAGGCAGAGGCTGCCTCCTGTCACTCAAACTCACAAGAGTGAACACCTTCATGAACTTGAGTTTGGGCTTTAGTTGGATCAGGAACATGAACTTGATCATATTGAGTTTTCAGCTATTTTTCCTTTTTTGTGTTTCTCGAGCTTTGCATTTTTTGGCTTCATTTCGCAGATTCTGACAACTTTTAATTTTCAGATTATCAGACATAAATAGGACGTAGTGCTCATTTTTCAAGCAGCAGAAGAAGAGTACCAACAAACCGATCCAGAAAGTGCTTTATATTCTTAGCTGCAACTTTTATGCAATGCAGTTTGTGTTTGAAGTTGAAATTGTGAACTGTGCAAAAGTTGTAGAACATCAAGTGATTCAAACAAAAATAATTCAAATATTAAAGGTGAAACAGCAAAAGATGAGGGGGAAGTTAAAGAGATTCTGGGATGAATTAGCCGAGCAGTTTAATACTGTAGGATGATCTGAAGGCTGCAGAGGGTGGTTAGAAACAATGAAGTCCTGGTGTTTCTAGTTATCAGGTTTCACTCCAGGTAGAGAGTAGAGAATGAACACACACCAGTTTCTGAAGAATGAGAAGAAGGAACAACTAAGACTCCAACAGCAGAAAAGCAGGGAGGACAAAAAGACGTTAGTAGGAAAAGAGTGGGATTACAGATAAGAGAGGGCAGTATGATGAGAGGCACAGAGAATCAGTGAAGAGTAAAGGGACTATAGCGAAGCAAGAAAAGCACTAAGTGAGCATCAGTTTTGGATGAATGTGAGACGGCAAGGCGATGTTGCAGGCACGCTACCTGGGAGAGCTTAGCTAGAAGGTAAGATGATCAGGTTGTCACAGGAGCATGTCAGTCACAGCAGTACATCTGTGGAGTTTAGGAGACGGAGGAAACCTTGTTCTTGGTAGTGAGAGGGATAGAGTCACAAGACATAGTGATACACATTTTAAAATAGGGTCATTAAATGGCTTTGCTTACTTTTCTTATTTTGTGTACTCTTTTCTTTATTGTTTCCAGGTGAGGCCTCCTGGTAAATTGTATATAGTGAAATAATAATATAAAGCCTTAGGTGTCTCATATAATAAGATTTAAAAATAACTACTGAAGATTCACCTGAATTCTGACTGAATATTAGGGGGAGAAGACATGCATATCCCAAAAGTAACACCATCTTGATTATTAAGAGCTTGGTATTATGTGTGTACAATATAAAAGACAGGACTATTAAGAAGCAAGTAATTTCTTAGGATATTGGTGACCAGTTGTTAAAAAATTGCAGGGGGTTTCACTGTATATACAGACAGATACACTGTGTGTATGCATCTCTAAAATATCTAACAACATTAAGAATGTTGCTCATCAATCACCCAGTTATCTTCAACATGACTGATTATACATCATCATTATGTTCCCACAATTAGTGGTGTTAATTGTAGTTAAAAAATAACCATGGCAGCGAATACACACAATAATGCACAGATACTGGTTTTGACATATCATAGTAGGAACTTTAAATAAATGAACCAAGAAAGATGTACACTGAAAATATATACTGTCTATTCACTATTCTAGAGTCTTAGGCTATGTGTGCATCTACTGTAATCATCTTATTTTGCTTTAATAAGACCGTTTCTATTCCGGATCTTTTCATTGCATTTATGCTTGGGGCAGAAGGCAAGGCTGTTCAGTCCTCAGGTCCTGCAATAGGAATGACTAAGACTCCTCTGTAGCACTTTTAATTGATCTTTTTTTGGCCTTGCCCCTTCCTCATACATGTTTGGTCTGACTCTTGATGATGGATGGCTGGTTGTGAGCTGAGCTACAGTCCTGGGTGAGAACGATGTCGATAGGGACTTGGGTCTTGGGGTCTCCAACTGTTATATTGTGATAGAAAAACGTTGTTTTTGTGGGCTTGCTGGTAAAAAAAAAAACGTTTATAAAAATATTTCTCTAGTTCGATGACATTATAACATGGGTTTCTGCCACCGTTTTATACTATAATTTGCATTATGCATAAACATATGATTCCAAATCATAGCAAGGGTTCTTACAGGTTGCAGCTGTTTACATGATTTCAGTATCCTATTCAGAAATACTGATTGGGGTGTTCCATAGCACCATGTAAGACTTTTAATTTCATTTTAATATTACCACTGACAATATCTGTTTACAGTATATTCTGGTTGAATAAAACATTATGATTATTTTTGCATACTTGAATGGTTCTTCTTATTTTCTAAAACACTTGTAAAATTGTCTTTCTGAGCATAAAAATAAAAAAATATAGACATTTTAATGTGAAACTACATACAGTAACACAACAACTGCTGTGGGCAAATTCTGTGTTTTGTGGTTAACTGCATATTATAGACATGCAAACATATAATAATTAGATTTTCATTTTGATTTCTGGGTTGAAGAATACAGTTTAGATTTTAGTCAGGATTTGTAGAAGACTTTTACATTTTAAAAGATTAAAGTCTAGATTTTAATTTTGTGAGTTTTAGTTAAGTTAAAAATTGCACTCAATTCTCTCTGCATACAAATGAATTATTGTCCTAATTCATCACAATGTGTTGATTACCTGTGCAGTGCCTGAAATCCCACATGCGTTTCATTAGATTTGTAGGTAAAAATATTGCCTTTTAACAATACTTTACCTGGTCCAAGCTTTTCAAATTCAGACGAATTTCTTGACAGCAAATGTATGCATTAAGGTGCAATACTAAGGAGAGACAGTATGCGTGAGCAAAAATCTTTCCTTCCATTTAAATATTAAAATGTAAACCTGTATAATTTATTTGGATAGAAAAATAGACCAGTCTTGCAACGAAGACAAGAAATCACTGAAAGTAACCATTAATATCAAAGTCAAAGTTTAATATTTAATTGAATTAATATGTATTAGGGCAAAACAGAACGCTTACCAAATTAATTCTAGCATTTCTAAAGTTTTACGGTAAAATGGTGTAAGCTGTTTGTCCTTTTGCGCTTCATTCAACAAATCAGAAATTAGAAACTATTTACTAATCTTTTCCATGAAATATAGAATATCCCTGAAAGCAACCATAAAAAGTTTTTAACAAAGTAAATGTGTGATTAAATAACATTATGAATCTCATTTATAATTAAGAACTCTAATTTTACAGACGCTGTATATTACTCGTTATAATTATTAAAGTAGTACGATTTCAGCAATATACTACTGCATATGATGGTGTATAGTCTGACTAAACGATCACCATTACGGCATATTATGTTAAAATTAATACAGTACATCCTATTGTAAAAAGTACATACTGTAAATGCAGAATATGTACTGTACATACTAGCAATTGCACCGTGAAAGAAATCTTTAAATAAACTACTGCTAATTCGAATTCTGTTTTCAGCCTTAAATCAATGACCACATGATTGGTATTAGTTATAATGTCCACTTAATCTGCTGTCGGTCAAGTAAAACAGTATGTCCACAGATCATTTTCCATGGACGTCTTCAAAAGAGAATTTTGCCGTCATCGCAAAAACAAGCACGGCCCCGTTTTACATTGTGTTACAGGGAAAATGTCTATTCAAACACAAAAACTGGTACGCGTGCAAAAACATTTAATGATATTTGGAGTATAACATAAAATCAGCCCAGTACTTGCTCCAGACAGTAGTGTCTGGTGACCAGAGGTCCATGATTGGAGACGGTATGGAAAGTAGGAGGAGCGGAAAGTGTTAGTCCAATCCTGTCTCCTATAAGCCTCTCCGCAGCTCTCTTCCTCTCTCCTGGAAACAGTGAAAATTGCACTTGGATCTGCGGACGCAGATGTCATGTGTGAACTCGCATGCTCTTCTTGCAGAACTGCCGACCTCGGTTAATAAAAACAAGCGTGCTGTACACGTCGTCTTCTGGAATGCTTTTACACACCGTTGATGGCGCAGCTAAACTTTTGCTGAGGATCTTGTGTTTTAAATAAATGTTTATGTTTGTATCTTCATGACTGCATTCAGAAGAGATTCGCCACCATGCGAGGTAAGAGCACAACTGTTTGTGACAGCTGATGCAAGTACATCGAATTTAACGTGTCATTCTTTTTTCCAGATTTCTGTCTTTCTTGCCCTTAAATGTAAAATGCATTTAAATTAAATGCATGAATAACTTCAAGTTATAATTGGAGACGCAGTTGCTGGGAAAGTTTATACTTCTAAATCAACGCTTTTAAGTAGCCCTCTTTGGTGTATACTAAACCACATACAGTATAGGAGGCTACTGTTGTGTTTCTGTATTGAATTCATGTTTAGATCAGTGGATTATGATTACACTGCGCAACAGAATTAGAATTTGCAAACATTTTGCAATGCTGAAAAAAAAATCGTGCAGACTGGAGACATGCTATATTCATTGCCTAAAATTACAGAATTAATGCATTATTAATGATTGGTATTGCTCGTACTTCGATATTGTGCAAATCTGATTTTTTTTAAACTTGTAAATATGAAGAAAAGGTGAAGCATCCTTGTGAGACCTCACATTTATTCTGCATTTTGATAATAATTTGGAGGAAAATAATACAAAAAGATGAACCCAGAAGATATAATAAGAAAGACAACTTTCAAATGACGCATCGGTTGTTTTGTTATTAATTCACGAATATTCCACTATTTTGTCTGACAAAAGATACATTCACAGTGTTCTCTCAGAATTATATGAGTTCTACTGACCTACTTATATCAGTCAAGCGCCACTCTGCGCTGAAACACCGAAATGCAGCATCAGCGCTTGAGGTCCAGACACAAGTTCACGCACATAGCAGACTCCCGGCTTTCTCTTTTGCGCCCAGTCATGTGGGTTGGATCAAATGCTTTTAACTATGATGAATGCGCTTTGCTTAAAGTCTTAGGAAAAGCAAGCTATAAAATCCTTTAATGAATAGAAGTAAACGTTGTTGGTGCCGATTTATAATTGACCAGCATTGAATAGATTAAACGGTTTACAAAACTACTTTAATAAATGTACAATTATTTCTGACCATGCTCTGGATACATGCATGGTTTCATTTTTAAATAGGGTATTTTGAATCTTGCTTTTTTTCCATTTTAATAAGTGAATGCAGATGACATATATAAGTCATTATTGTAATTCACCAGTTTTTAAATTATATAAAGCATGTTTGATCTATAAATATGGAAATATTTAGACTTTAAGGTATTGAACCCTTTCTGTTTTACAGTAGGTCAGTTTGGACATATTTGCAAAAAAGTCGGCTGTAAGACTCTGGAAACTAGCCCGAATATACTGTACAACTTATTTTATAAACCGTTGCATAGAATATGTGGGTTATTATCAGCCACAACACAATGAAGTAGTTTAATTGTTAAACCTATTCTCTACACAGACGTTACAGACATCACCGCAAAACCATGTTTATTATTATCTGTACCATTTCTCAGATAAACAATAGATGACCTACAGTAGATGTTTTTGTAGAAACAGGTCCTTTTCACCAAGAAGTACTTTAATGTATAATATTAAGAATTTCGGTTTGGGAGTTTTAAATGCTGAATGTTATCTTATTTTTTTCATATAATTGCGTAAATTATTTATAACGTATTTAAAGATACATTTGTGTATAACATAATATAGGCATCGTTAAGGCGACTAAAAGCTGTAAACGTTCGTCACTTAATTATAAAACTATACAAGTACGAAACAAGCAAAAAAACATAGCAGCCGACATCAATATACTGTATTATTACTTTTTAATTAATATCCCAGAGAGAAAGCGGTTTTAGAACTTAATAAAATCATTTTACCGGTCATAACAGAGTATTGGTTGGACGATGCTTTACCAATGTTATCATGTGTTACAAACCTATGCCAGAAGAGAAACTACATATTAAAGAACTGGCAACAATATATTGTTGCATGATTTGGCTTTGTTATTTAAGAAAATAAGGGTTACAAACCAGTAGAGGACATTTGGCCGATCTATCTGTTTTAGTTGATATTGACAACATGTCTGGGCAGCTTGTTCCAGACACCAACAATACTTGTGTAAAAAAAAAAATACTACTGTTCTTAACTTTTCAGGGTAGTTTCTGCTTGTCTCTCTGGTTTCTGGCTCATTGTTGATTCTAAAGAAGTCCACTGGTGTGACTTCTTGGATTGGAGAATTGTAAATATATGAATGGAGTCCCATTGTAATCTTCTCTTTTCATAACTAAAAAGATTAAGTTCTTTTAGCCTTTCAGTTCAAAGCGTTATTTTAAGCCTGTGAATTTATCTATTCACTCTTTTCTAGACTGATTTGGGAGCTGCAAAATGTTTTTATAATGTGATGACCAAACGTGTATACAACTTTCTAAATGAATTCTAAGTGCTTTGTATGATTTTGTGATAGAAGTCCTTAATTAACACTACTAACTATCCAAACTGTGTTTGCTTTGTCATTGTTATAATCAAGCTTGGTATTTCCCATATTATATTTATAATTTATGGTTATGGTTTAAAAAATCTGTACTTGTCTGCATTTTCTTTTACATGTTACATGCAAGACGTTTGCCTAGTCCTTGTCTAAATCTTCTTTGAATTTTCTTCACTGCCTCTGCAGTGTTTGCTAATCCTTGTATTCAGCCAAGTTTTTGTTTAGCATTAATGGGGAGCCCAGAATAGGCTAATTAATTTATTTGTATTTTAAGGTGGTATAGATTAAGATTAAGTTGGTATAGTTTTGTTTTTATGTTTACAGATTCAGTTCCAATGTTATGAGTAGAGTTATAAAGTAATCATGAACTCAGCTACACAGTTACACTGGTATGATCTAAGAAAAGTGGTTGGATATACTGTAAGTGAAGCAGTTGCTTTATAAATTATTGAATTGAAGGGCAGTTTCCTGCCTTATTTAACTGTTATTAATAATATCTGAGTATAGAATTATAATATCTGAGCATACAATCTTTTAAAATCTAATATTAAATTCAACATAATTCTAGCATATCTGTACAGCCTACAATAATCTTAGGTAATATTAATCATTATGGAAAGCAAAAATTAAATATCATTGCATTTTTTTATCTAGTGTACATCGAATGTGTGAACCTAAAAATGAAATGTTTAACAACGTATAAAAAATAAAAATACTCTGTGATTCTACCAATATTATGAGGGTTATGCAGTGAACACTAGTTTAGCTACAAAGTTAATGATAATGCAACAGTCATCCAAAATATAATCAGCTTTTTTAACATTTCTTGTTTCTTATATACAACATAAGATAACAATGAAAGAATACTAACTCATTTTGGAGAAAAAATAGTATACTATTGTCTTTCATGATGCCTTAAAACCACTTTTCCATGGATGTGCTATGGAACATTTACGAAAATATTGTTGTGTCAGGGGCAATAGAGTATATAGAAAATGTTCCGAGAAACATTTTTTTCTCTGCATGTCTCTAAAATGTCTGTGTGGTTGAAAAAATGTGTATATAACTCTTCACAGACTCTTAGCTGTTGTGTTCAGTGTTAGAAACAGAGCTGCAGGCTCTGAACAAATCAACTGCAGGTTCTGTATATGTAAAAAGAGAATGAAAGTGGTGTTTTTGTTTAATTGTCCCATCAGACTTTATACAACATGATATCAGTTGCATTTTGGCGGTACAATATCTTTATCCTGCCGTTGTGGTTAAGAACTAGTGAGTGAAGAGTCAGATGTTGGCATTGCATGTACAGTATTAAAATACAAGGACAAAGTCACCATCACTCGTCTACGTTACTGCAGTTCCCCCATTCCCTCCACACACTTTCATTCCTAGAAGGAGTTCAGATTTATGACATAGATTGCTGTTTCATTTCGAATGTCTATGTTTTACCTTCATATAGCACAAGCCAGTTGCACCAAACTACGACCCATGTTAACATCTACTCATAGTGTTAATTGGCATTATTCTCTTGAGCAATAGTAGATGCTTAGCTTCATTAGTGCTGGAACGGGTGTTTTCCGTTTGTATAGCTTTATACTATTCGTGGTCTTTCATATTTAATTTACTTCATTATACAAGACAGTGTTTTATATCTTAAACATGAATGTGTTCTTAAATGTTCAATGTATTGCAGGCAGAGCTGTAGGGTAGGAGGGTAATTTTGTCATCAATGATACATACTTTATAATACATTACATTGCTGCCTGAGTACCATATAGGAAATGATGAAGGTATATATTTCCCTGGTTGTTCTTGCATTGAACTGTACTGTACTGAACCAGCACTTTAAAGAACTACCCTCTGACAGCTGTATTTTTCTCCTTTTAATATATGGCTGATGATTCATTATTATGAGATCATTATGGACTTTCTCAATCTTACTGTTATACCAAAAGAGCCAGTTGATTGTTACAAGTTACAAATTAATGTGACCAAAGATTTTTTTTTAATTAAGACATTGCGGGAAAATAATTTAAAAATGTCATCAGGTGCGTTTTACACTTAGTGTATAGTTACTATGTAAAATAATCACCTCCTAAAATTAATTTTTAGAAGTAATCCGTTATCCAAATAGAGTGAATGTAACTGTAATGGATTATTTTTTTAAAGTAATTTTCCCATCTCTTAATGGATGTTGTTTCAAGTGCTTTGTAATATAAGTATATATAACAAAACTGTTATGATTTTCATCATATATCAGATTGTATAACTTTAATATTTTTCAATATCCTGTACATACAGTAGGACAAACACTATGGCTAAATTCAAAAGCAGACAATGTCTCAAATACTTCTCACAGCACACAAACAATATTAAGTTATAGTACAAAAATGTATGAGTTAACTTATATTTAGTTTTTTTCCGCATTTATCACAGTAAATCAAAACATGTGCTGATGATTATCATAGTATTATTGAATGTAAATGACATTTTTTATTGTTGCATTAAAAAAATATTAAGTATTACATTTATGTGTAAATACCATTTAAAGGGTTACCTTTAGTTTGTTGAGCTGTACAGTTTTGCATTAGTTGTCAGAATTACCAGACATAATTTTATAAAATTATTTTCTGTGCTGAATTATAACACAATAAATGTTGGTTTATATAACTGTATAACTGTACCAATTTAGGGCATGCAAATTAAGGTTTTTTTAAATATTGGGCTTTGGTGCTTTTTTAAAATAAGTTTGCTTTCTTTTTTGAAGAAGAAAGAAACCAAAGATTACCTGGACAGGATGGAGCAGCTTCCTTACTGCTTCTCCACATACAATAATTTCCTGGGGAAATCAAAGTACATCTGTTGATCTTTAATAGTACAATATGATTAGCAACTATAGATGCAATAATGAGTGATACGGTAAAATAAACCAATTCATGCCTTTTTCTTCTACTAATGAACGCTTTCTGTGGATCTTCAGCCAAGACTAGCAGCATAATCAGTGTTCAGTCCATTGACTTCAAGCTCAACTGACTGTCATGGAACCCATTGTATTGTGCTTTGCGTTAAATATGTGGGACATTGAAAGCTTTTCAGAACTGATTACTGGAAACCATCATTTCATGCAACAGTGTCCATAAAATTCAAGCAACAGTTACTCCAGCTTCAAGCAGGCCAAAAGGTCAGTGGGCTAAAAAGTTAAGGACTATGGAAAGATATAGTGCAACAGGCATTGCAACTGCCCAGTGTGGGACTTTGAGATCTTTGTTGCCTAAGTTTCCAGCTTTCTGGAGACATTTAATCAGCATTTAGATTGAAATAATTTGAAGTATTGATCAATAATAATTGTATAATTATAATAATTGTAGGAAAATTACTGGTTTTGTACTCACAAACGTAATATATAAAAATTATAACCAGCCCTGGTGGCAGAATATTTGGTTGTCTGAAGGCTCTGCTAGTTTTGAAGAGATTTGCCATGCTGTCACAATGCTTATATATACTGTATAAAAAACAAACTGTATACCACACAGTTGAGGCACTAAACTGCTTTCCTAACTGCCTGGACATTAAAGATCAGTTTACACTCCTTGAAGAGTAGGGGTGTTGACCCTGTGCCCTGGCTAAATTCCTCAATGGGCTTACACAGTCTGGCCTCCATAAAGTTCTCCCTTAATTCAACTGGTGAACCAGTTTTCCACTTCTCCACCTGATCTGCTGTGTGGTAGAACTGGTGGCACGTAATGTATGGCACTGTCATCCAGGAGGTGCCCTCCTACAGTATATTTAAAGAACTTTGGTTTCCTTAGTACTCTATTGATACAAATAATTATTAATTATTAATATTGCTCCTTTATTATATTACATGAATATTTATTCTAGCAATGGTTAATATTGTACTTACTGCTTGATCTTTTAGTTATGTTGAAAGTAAAGATTTCTCTTTACATTTGCAGAGGTCTGATAAAACACTTTAATGTGAGATTCCATGTTTCATCTTAGGGTCTGCAATCAACCCACCCAAACCGACCCTCCACCCCAACATCCACAGGCTTATCAGTCTTATCATTTTATTTTAATTTTTTGCAGATACATTGACGCTGCAAGGTTTGCTAAACCTACGAGTGAGCTAGTGGCCTGTGCAAGATACTGTACTTGAGCATACTGTACCCCTGGCTAGAACAGATGCTGGCAGTGTAGACGGTTAAAAAAAAATAGCAGCCACCAGAACTGTGCTGCTGATGCTTAGCACAAGATTTTGAAAGGGATGGAAAACTAACTTGAACGCAGTAGTTCATGAGCTTTCTCAATTGGATTGTATTGATAATATAATGAAACATATTCAAAAAACAGCACATATTTCTACAACTATTAATTATCCAGTGCTAACTGATTAACCTGTTGGAAAATGGCATTTTCTCTTTTTGTGGTCATTAGTGAATATGAAAGCCAAATGTGTGTCAGTAGATGATGTGTGCATTCATAGGTGGGGTCACATAGGTGGGGTCACAGGCTAGCAAATTTTACTCGCACTGCATTGATAACAGCTTTAACTGAAAGAGCGTGCTCTGGGAATTTTGTGGTCTGGCGCATGACAACAGGATGTCAGTAGGACATTCAGAGTCCTTCAGTCCATAATCACTAAACTACAGGTTTACAAACATACGGAGAACACCCATGAATAACCCAGGCCCAGTGAAAAATGTGCACTAATCCAGAAGGGACTTGGGTTACCCGAGAAACACCTGCAATTACTGACAAAACTGGGCAAAATAAAAGATTATTAAATGTGATCATAGTCACTGGATAAGTCAGAACTGGTTATATGTATACAGAGACTGCTACAATGGAAATGTCAAGATTCAGCATCATGGAACTGAATGAAAGCAGTTTGCTTGTGAACCTGGAAGACAAACACCTATATATTGAAAAAAGACAAACATCTAGGTATTAGGAAAGGACAGTGTTTTCTGGCATTCCTTGTTCAGTATCCATTTGGTTATGTTAGTGTGTGTTTGCATGCAAGAGAAACCATAAAAGTTTCCATGAGGTCTGTGTGAAAGAAGGAAATATATTTTGGTGGATATACTGTAGTAAGACGGTGTAATGACCAGCAATACAAACTTTTAAGAGATTACTTGTTGTTGTAAAGAGCACCCTTACTACACAGTTATCCTTACAACATTTTAAGAATTACAGTATGCTTCACTTTTTGTTGCAGAAACAAACATTTCAATGTATCCCCTTAATCTTCCAATACAATAATGCTTTTCTCCGTATGACAGTGGTCATTAAAGATGTCCTACTTCAATCTGACGTCACTGTTGGCCTAGTAGATGGTTAATATTCCAATCCGTTTGCATGCATGCATGTAAGCTAATTTAAAGGTACAGTAGTTATTGATCTGTTTTGTAACACGTGCTCTTGATTGATGCGCCATTTGATCCATATTCCATGTCGGTTTGGTGACTGTTACACTTATCAGAAATGTGTAAAATGATTTTGCTGCCATATGTAATAAAATTAACTTCATCTTCATCCGTGCAATTTTATCTCGAACTTGAGGTTGTGTTTCTAAGATGTATTAGTTGTTTACAATAAAAATATGTGAACTCTGAAATAATGGATAGTTTCTAAAAAAAGATTCCATCCAGTGAAAGTGGAGATACAGTACGGGCTGTCAAGATACAAGCTGAGGTAACTTAGCCTCTAAGCACCTAGGCACTATTTATAGTGTAAAAGTTTACCCCAGTTGTTTTTATTTAACTTGACATTCTTTTCTGTGTCTCCACTTTTCATGGCTGCAGGCATTTTGCAAATTGAGTGATTCATTATGTTCAAAATTTTTGTATGTAATTATGTATGTAAGTTTATTGTCCTGACTTTAATAATACATGAAGAGTAATCTGTTATATATTGCTACAGTATATACTCCTTGGGTGGTTAATACATTTAAGTACATGACACATTACATACAGAACATAACACCCATTAGAGTAATCAGTTCTATCAAGGTTTCCTCTCTGTTTTCATCAAATGTACTGTATATTTTATTAATGATAATAAATAACCTTTGGTATATATAAAACATATGTGTTCTAGTACATAGTCTTGTATTTCTTTTACTCATTATAAAACAAAACAAAAACTAGTGACCTAATACTGTAGTTGCACAAATTGACAGCTTTATCTGATTTAAAATTACCTTAAGCAGTCACAAATGACACATTTTAGAATATGAAATACAGTACAGTAGAATTTACTTACAGTATGAAACAAACAACGGTCTATAATTCATGTACAGCAGCAAAAGCTATTTTAATTAAAGCAATTTGCTTTTCCCTGTCATCATAACACATTACAGTTACTGTATATATTGTGTCACATAAAAATGAAAAAATATCCTGCATTTATGTTGCTGCATCAACTCGTAACTTTCTGAATAAGTTTTTCTAAAATAATGAACATGGACTTCTAACTTTAAAAATAATAAAAGTAGGCATAATCAGAAAAGCACCACCCGACAAGCTGTTATGGAGTAGGTATCCATACCATTTGATATTTTTCTCAATTTATTTTATGCTTTTATTTATGATTTTAAGTTGTAGTACAAGACAGTGCTTATGGGATCATTCATGGAAATGTCCCAAATTTCCCACAACTTGATTTTCTTCTACATACTCAAATCCATAACGGAAATCTTTCAAAAAAATTTTTTCAAACAATGGTTACAAAAACATGGAGATGGTGAAATGATATGGATCCCCGTCCTCAATTTTTTTTTAAAAAATGCAGTGATTGAAACAGTCTATACAGATGCTTACCATGTCAAAATGTGTCCTTATTTTGAAAACTGAGACATTTACTAATAACTTTGTCTTTTATATTAGTGTGACAGACGGTAACTATTTACTAACAAAAGTACAGAATACAAAATGTGGGGGAAATTACTGCCTTTTAGTTCTGTTTGGTATTCTGAACTGAACCTTTGGTTCAGCTTCTTGTATGTCATTCAGAAAAGGCAACAAGAAGTGAAAATTGTGACTAGAATTCTAAGATAAAAAGGATACATTAAGTCTTATGTCTTCCTTGGATCTTGTGCCAAAGATATGTTTTGCAGATACAGTATATGAAATAAACTCTTATTAGTTCAGAAACAAGCAGTTCAGCATTTCACAAATTAGAGAATAATTTACAGTTTTTAAAGTTCTTGAGAAAAACTGGAAAGTCAATTCTATTTGGTACATTGCTTTAAACAGCAGAGTCACTTTATTGTCACTTTTGCACTTGGTAAAAATAAAAAAATTTTTTTTGAAAATCCTTTTGGGACTAAAAGATTCTCTTTAAATTTGCATATCTGGACTTTGCATATTACAATTTAATATATCTAACCTTATTATGGAATGAATATTCCATCATCATGCTTGCCTTTAAATGTCACTGGATATTTTCAACATGTTGCACTGCAGTCTAGAATTCATAATTAATTTGTCCTTCTAATAGAAAAGGCTTAAAAACACAATAAATACTGTTAAAACAAAGGTTTTTTTAAATACAAAACAAAAACGTGTTAAATGTTATATTAACAATATAAAAATGTTATATTATTGAGTGTACTGTAGACATACATTAATAAATATTAATTATTGTTCAACCCCTTTCAATGCCCTGTTGAGTTGATTTACAAATGTTGTATATACATTTTTTAAATTTGTCAAGATTAATGCAATCTTTTGTGTATGATTGATGACACAAATTTGGGAACTGAGGATGGTGTAGAATGAAGCTTGGAGAACTGGAAACTGGAGACTTGGAGACTGGAAAGTTTATTTTTTATAAATGCACTATTTTCATAAGAAATGTGCCTGTATCAGATTTGAAGTACTGTACATGTTGTAATGTGTTCCCAATTTTTAAAATACTAGTTTTGTTTCCTGTCTCTTCTAAATGTCATCTATAACAGTTACATGTAAAAAATAGATGCTTAGCAATGCTGTAACACCCAGCTCCTGATGCAGGATTATTTGGCATTGTTTTGTTTCTGTGGGGATTAAATTAAAAATAGCAATTCATATGTTCCAGTTCAAGCACCACTGATCTGTATACAAATGACAAAACATTGCCCTGTGTATGTGTATTACAAAAATGGATGTACTGTATGAGAGTAGATAGCATCTCAGTCATTTACGTTTTATCAGTAGAAGGAAAGTCCTGCTACAGTGTGCAGTAATCCAATTTAATGGTGAATTTTCCTTAATTCCTTTGAATTGGCTGGTTCAGATTTGTGAAGACATGAAATAACATTTCTGTGTCTCATAATAATAATTTTGACAGAGTACCTTGTCATTCATTGTACATTCATTGAGACTGTATATTATTGTAGCATACATGTTTTTAGATTGCAGTGCTTATTTAAATATACAGTATACACAACCCAATCACATTACTGCCCTTTGAAGCAATCCAAGAAATATGCTGTCATTTTTATGGACCTATCCTGTATTGTATCAGAAGCATTCATCAATAGTTAGCCATTTATAATATACAGTGTATGTAAAGTATTTTGACACATCCTTCAGTCTTCATTGCCTGTTGACCAAAGTTGTGATCAATTTCTTTGTTTCCAAATAAGCCTCATTCTGACCCCAGATATACAGTAGGAGCTGGATATGCTGTATGCAGCAGCTGCAAAAACCCTAAAGGCTCAGCTTCATAATTTTTGAACAAGCTGTTTCATTTCAAGCCCTTCTGCTTCTGTATTTGCTTGTTGGTTGCAACTAAAAAGATGGACAGTGTATATGTTTAACATTGTAAAGCTGATAAACACACTCTGAAAACCTGTCTCCTGTAATTAGCTGGATGCTGTGGAAAATTATGCAAACCACCTTCAGAACTATGTTGGTCTTGTGTACCATTGGCAATATGTAGAATGCGTTTAATAAAGATGCAGGCTTATTTTTTCATCACACATACAGAGCCAGGTTCCTGCTTTTTGTGGTTCCTGGTTAAACAAGAAGGTTTTGGTATGAGATGGGGGAAGGGCCAGCGTGGAGTAGATGCAGCCAGAAATAATACATTTCCTCATGATCTCTTGAACTTTTCTTTTCAGATGTGTTTTTAAAGCAGTGTTTACAGAAACACATACCTGTATATGTTAAGACAATGAAATAAAAGTCATAACAGTATTCAGATTAAGTGTAGCATTAGTTACTGTATGTGCTTGCTGTAGAAAATTCTATGGGTTAGTATAAATAGGAATAATCTCTCCTTGTCTCCCACAAGCGTGAGAGTGCTTCTAAACACTATCTGCTCTTACATAATGCTGAAATCCGATCTTGAGAGCTGTTCATTCTGGTTTGTTGTGTAGTTGCAGTATATGTTTCTGGCTGAGACTGTTCACTTGAGCTTATGACTGTAAATCTACTGTTTGCTTTTTCTTAGCATACACTGTGGTTCTTTGTACTGTAACTGACGCTGCCATCTCAGAGATTGCTTTAGTTCACTTGGGTAACATTTTTATCCTCCCAAAAATCTAGAGCATTTGTGTGCTTGGTCATTAATGTTTTTTTTTCTTTTTTAAAACAAAAGAGCACAGCAGTATTGTGTATAACATTTATATTGCCTTGATTTTTTTTTTCGGTTTAGTTTCATGATTGTTTTGTTTTTCTTAATCCAAAATGTATGTAAAGCTTGAATTCAAAAGAGATCAATGTACAAGAGTTCTCAGGTAATTTTTGTAAGTTGAGCATCAGATCACAGTAGTCAAGCATTTTAGCAAAAGAAAAGTTTCTTGAATTTCAATTGTTGTGTGCCTTCAGCCACTTAGGAAATGAGTCTTTACGCTTGACTGCATTATATAAGAATTGTGGGTTTTGAAGAAAGGCTACAGAAACTCATAGATTACATATGAATGGTTATTTTTATTGATTTACTGTATGTTAATAGTTTTCCTATGACTTGACACCAAATACAGATGATATTTTGTACATGTGTGCTATACTTAGAAAATAAAACAATTACACTTTAAGCATTTCTCCTACACAGTGTAATAAAGCAAAATATCTTAGGTGTTGTTATATACAGTAAATGTTTCTGATGAGTATACAGTACATACAGTGCACCTTTTATGTTTGCAGCATTTTGAATAGAAATGCTTTACTTCTTTCTCAAAGCACAATATATGTCTACTGTATGTATTAACATGTCTACATGTTAATAAAGATAGGAAAACAGAGATAAAACAGTGTTTAAATAATATGTATTTTACACGTGAAATTTAACAGCAAAAATCAAATAAAACATTGACCACATGGGCGATAACGATAAGAAGAAACCTGAGTTGCAAGAACATTAAAATACAGAATGTGGTTAATGCATACTGAACATAGAAAGAATCATATCAGTTATAACGGCAGCAAATTCAGAAAGTGGTTATCAGGAAAACAAAACAATCCCATTTTTGTCTTCAGTGCATTGACGTTCTATTGAACAGCACAGGCAAATTCATTATACCGATTAATATTTGTCATAAATAGGGTTAAGTGACCACTGTGCCACTACACATCTGAAACATACTTTGCACAAAGTTGCTTATTGGATTCTGTTCTGTTCTCCTCATAGAGCCTGAACAAGCATGTCCCTTTTCACTGGTATTTGAGCCCTAGATGGCATGTGTCATCCCTGCTCATCCCGCAAAAGATCACTGGGGCTCAAGTCTGCGCCCCAGATGACAAACAACAATGATCTCATTTAGCTTAGCCTCCAACCTATAAATGGGACAAGGTGCTGTTGTCTTGATAAGTGGTGTCTAGTGGTTCTTTTCTGTGTTTTTTCACAAAGCATGACATTCAAAACGTTAAATCACTATCATTGCCAGTGTCCAATCAACTCTCTCACTAAGGAGCTGATTTAGTGTTCATGTGCTGTAACTGCCAAGGACACTTACTGTAAGTGTGTCAGAATCAATCATGAATGGTCAATGACAATGAAGCCAAAAACAATCAGTGTCCACAATCAGTGTTTAACATATCAGAATGTTCCTAAAAACATAACATACAGCTCCGTATATACAGTATGTAGAGTGATAAGTGTCTTTTGATGATTACTGTATTAATCCTAGCAAGCCAACATTTATCCATAGAGACAACTTGTACTTATTCAAGTGATAATAAATGCAACTGAAATGTACAGTAGATGTTGTGTTAGCTAATTGTTAGAATGCATATAATGCAAATTTTTGCAGCTGTTAAAGCTTGTTAGCATTGAGCATGATGAGTGTCATCTGTAAAATCCCTTCGTATGAGTGAACTGCAGGACGGAGGTGGCCCATCTGCTGATTGCTGTCTTGTTTCCAGGCTTTGAACATTCCCTAAGCCCCTGCTTTTAAAATCTGTGTCTTATTTTTGTGACTTGTGCTTATTTTTGTGACTTGAGAAATAATTAGTAAGGAAACAGATACAGAAAAAAAGTTTGGGTAAAAATGGGGGAGAAATTAATTTTATTTGTACCAGTAAATAAAAATAAATTGGGGGAAATCACTGTTATTTCTAACTGTCTCTTACCACTAATTTATTCTGCTTTTGGCTACTTTTTCATTTGGTTAAAATGATGGTTCTATTTTATCTTACGTACTGTGACGGCTTAAGAGTCAATTTCTTGTTTACCAAGTGTTTTATGAAATGTCACTGTACAGTAGGCTATAGTAAACAACTGCTACCCTTGTTTCTTTCATATCATGGGCAACTATTTTCAATACACCTCCATATTTTTTCATTTTGTTTTCTGTTTGATCAAGAAAATTATAATTCTTAATGTTGATTTGCTCCTTTAAAGGTACCCATAAGGGGCATCTCAAGGATTCCAGTGGAATTGAATTGTTACTGTAGACTATTATTAGTTTTATCACAGATAACTAACATTGAAGGTGCTTCTGCTGTACAATATTAAAGGTTCTACAAAATCTGATAGTGTTAAGGACTTGCAAATAAATACAGTACATATAGATGGAATTTATTTTAAAAAACATAAGAAAGGTTACAAATTTTACAAGGTAAGCTTGTTTAGTTTTCTACCAGATAAATGATCAGAAGACCTCATTCAGGAGTTTCTTGAATGAAGCCGGATTGCAGCTCAGACAGCATGGCGGTATGCTGTTTTTAGTGCGCCAAGTCTAAATAAAGGAATCCTCTGATATTATAAACATACTGTTGGTTCTAACCTGATTATCAAATGTTCTGCTGGCAAAACATTTGGCATAGCTAAAAATGGGCATCTTCTGGCAGGATAATTTGTTTGTAGCTTTTTGTCTCCTGAGGCAGGATGTCTTGTTAAGGTCATTGTGTAAATGTTGCATATACCTAATTTAAGCGATTGCTGCTGGCAAAAATCTTATTCTAAAGCAAATGTTTATTAAATGTAGTACATGTTTGTTCACTGTAAACTACAATATGTCTAACCCAGTATATGTGATGGCTACAAATTTAGGAAATGAGAATATGTATGTACAGTATACAGTATATGAAATATTATCCTGCCATAAAACCACTGCATTTTGTTTTTTATAGTCACATTAATTGGGTTTCTATGCAAACTCCAGTATTTTGTTTTATTTAACTTATAGTTGCAGTTTTTTTTTTTTGAGGGCCATGACTTTATGCTAAGCTACAGATTCTTTATGCTATGCTTAGATTTGTGTCCATAATCTGCACAAAAAAACAACCAAAACACTGTGAGCATAAAAAAATGCCCATTTTACAAAGAAAGCCAGTGAAAGTGAGGATGTGGGAAACAGATGCCAGGTTAGAAGAAACAACTGGGATAAACTTGGCTTGCTTGTCACTAGGCATCATTTTCAAAATAAAGCAAGCCTTGTTTATCCCAGCTGTATTCTTGTAACTTGGCTGGGAATGTTTTGGCTATTTTCTCACACATACATTTCTCTATTATAGGTATCATTTTTTTTGGGGGGGGGGTGGGGTGGCCCAGAGTTGTGGTGGTCAGTGCTGCAGCCACTCAGCTCTTGGATTTTGGGTTCGATTCTGGTTTTTCACACCTTCTGTGTGCAGTTTGCATTTTCTCCATGTGTCTGCAAGGTTTTTCTCCTCTCCTCCAGTTTTGTCTCCTGAACACACGTGTTGGCTAGGTTAATCAGTATCTTCAAGTTGTGCCTGTGAGTGTGCCATGTGATGGGTTGGCATCCTTTATTTCTTAACACACATAACACAGTATAAACAATGAATACAGAATCTTATGACAAGTTACTGTAGGAAACTTCACTTACAATGTGAAAAAATACATATATATTTATTAAAAGCTTCTAAAGATTGTTTGGTGGACTGCATTTTCTGTTAGATTCAAGTTAGTTCTTATTCCAGTGAGAATTTGGCCTTGTACTTTGGATTGCTTCTCCATATGACTTTCATAGCTCATATTCAGTATACTGCTGATAAGCATCTCCTTATCATGATGCTGCTGCCATACACATACAGTAGATGGTGCTAACTGGGTGATTTGCTGTTTTGGGCTTGTACCAGACATAATACTTTACATTTAGACAAAAAGACCTATTTTGCCTTGTCTGTGTGTAAAGCTTTCTGTCACATTTCAGCAGTACATCTCATATGAGAATTAAGTAAGATGAGCCTTTTTCAGAAATGGCTTTTTTTTGCCACTCACCCATACAGGCCAGTTTTCTGTATGGGCTGGGAAACGAATGATATGTGAGCAGTGAATCACATTTCAGACGTTGAACTTTATACACTATCTGTAATATCTGTGGTAGCTTACAGAGACAGATGCATTTACTCTGAAATGAGCTAAACCACTTTGATTACACATAGAAAGGGATCATTACACTAATTTTTGAGCTTTCAAAGGGTTTACAGCTCAACTGATTTAGAGTTGTTGTAGCAAAGGATTTGAATACTAATGGAACTGATAATTTTCTGGTTGTATTTAAAATCTATTTTTTATGTGCTTTCAGCATATTTCTGCTGCATTACTTTGTTATTGATTCATGTTGTGGAAAAAATGTCAAAGGTTCTACTTCAAAGTGTCATGATTGCAGCTAAGACAACCAAAAGTGAATACTTCGCAGGGAGGAGAATAACTGTGCAAGACCTAGTGTCTGTTGGGCATGCCTATTCTAACTTTACACATCAGTTTAGTGCACATTCTTCTTGGCAGATTTGCTCAGGTTGCAAGTTGCTTGCCGATTGCTTACAGACAGCAGTTTTCATGTCTTTCCATAGATACTCAGGAAGATTCAAGTCAGGTCTTTAATTGGCCCACTCATGGACATTAGCTTTCTTATTCTTAACCACCCCCATTGTCAGTTAGACCTTGTGTTTTGGATCGTTGTCTTGCTATAAGGCGTTCAATTATTAGGTCTGATTTAGGTTTTCCTCTAAGATTGGCTAGTGCTTTGCTTCGTCTTTGTTCCCACCAGTTTTGGTCTTCTAAATCCGTACTGATGAGAAGAAGAACTACAGTGTGACATAATGCTGCCACCAGTAAGAATGGTGTTGACTGATGCTCTGTGTTGGGTTTGCATCAGGTGTAATGCTTTGCATTTGATCAAGGTGTTCCAATTTTGTCCTTCTCTTGATCTGTGCCTTTATACAGATTTATCACTGAATTGTTTTGAAAACTCCTTGGTCTTCATGGTTGACTCTTGGATTGAAATTCACTACCTGACTGAGAGACCTTACAGAGTGAAGTGTATTTAATCTGTAATCAAGTGAACCACTATTATTTTCTTTATGTATTTATCTTTCTTTTTTATTGATCTTTTATTGTTCTTATTTTATTATGACTTTCCTCATTTCTATTTATTTCTTTTCCAAGCATAAATTAACATTTATGATGCTTTACTGTATTACTGTGTTTTCCTTTACAACTGAAAGTGCAGTATACAGTATCTCTTAATTTTAAGATTTTATTTTTATGCTTGGTTTGTAAAGCACTTTGAACTGCTATCTGTATGAAAGGTGCTCTATTAATAAAGGTTATTATTATTCCTGTTCACAAACAGAGGTCCCTCATTTAATTCTAATTGTAACATTAAAGTTGTTTTCTGCACTTAAATTATTTGTGTGACAGAAAAAGATTTGAATGTTTATGAAGACATGACTTTCCACTTTTTAATTATTTTTAAAAAATATTATTTAAGTCTTTTTTGCTTTTATTATGTGGAGTAGTGTGTCCATATAACAAATATTAATTGCAATTTCAGAATGTCCTGGCTGCAAGCTTTAAAGCAACAAAATGTGAAAACCATGCAAAGGTCTTTTACAAGGCACTGTACAGTATGTTCTGTTGAGTATTTTGAAAATGTAAAGTAGCTACATTAATATGTATTTTTTAAAATGTGCTACTGTCATTCGTGACTTGCTTCCACACTTATACTTTCAGATTGAGAAATGAACAAAATTAATTCAGCACATCTTTCAATTACCACAATGGCTAATGTGTACATTTTATTTAACTATTATTAATCTGGAATAGATCAAAGGTTCTGTGCTGCTCTATACTATGTTCATTAATATAATATAGCTTGGTGTTCTGTATCACATGAAATATGTTGCTTATTTGTTTGAGAATTTCCCATCATTACATTACATTTATAACAGTCATCGACACTGTTATAAACAGTGGAATTTGTACTTTTTAATAACCCAAGGAGCCTCTAAAATCACTATTATTATTATCTTGCAAGATAAGGAGCTAACAAGTGAAGGTAAATTCCACACTGAAAAGCAGAAGAAATACATTGTTTCAGGTGTGTGATGCCTGTAGATGGCTCAACAGCTGAAACACATTTCTTTTTTCTGCTTTTCAGCATCTTCGACTTTTCAGGGTTTCTGTTTGTGTTTAAACAAACTTAGTTTGCAGCCAACTCATGCTGACATACTGTAGCACCCCACTTGAACTATATTAAAATATAATACTTGAATTAATAATAATAGTTCTCAATCAATTCATATGCATATATAATATGACCTATATATAATATTTAAAAAAACAATCATACAGTAGCACTGATTGCACTATAGTACATACTGTATTCTTGTTAGTCTTCCAAAATAACAATAATAATGTTTTTAAGTAGTCTTCACAAAATACCTCTTTGTTTTTATCCTGAATAAATTGCACTTTCATCAGATGCAGCCAAAACATTTTATTTAGTTTCCGTTTCTTACATGCTTTTCAGCATGCACATGTAATACACAATAATTATAGTCATTCTGTAAGACAAGAGGCCTTTTCACATATAAAAAGGCATTTGGGGTCTTTACAGAGTTATGTGTCCCAAAAGGTCCTTTGCAGTTAAATAATTCAGAAGATAATATGTAGCAAAACTAATAATGAAGCCAAATGTATTTTGAATGCAGCATTGAACTGCTGTAGTAGATTATTAATATGTTAAAGATAGTCACACTATGATATGTTTGTATGAAAATAATAATTTTATGAATATCTGAAAATTAATATTAAACACATGAACAGCCATTGACCTTAATAAATCAATAAAATGTTTATGAGATAATACCTGATCTGAGGATAGCCCTGGGAGTAGACACCCAATTACAAGCTGGTAGCATTTGAATTTTTGTTCTGTTTGGGTACTGTTTGTCAGTACTTCGTAGGAAATTACAATGAATATAACTAGGCAGGACTGAGTGGTTTTAATGTACCCCAGAGGCCAGATTCATCAGTGACTGCACTATAATTATAGTGCTCCAACAGTGGTTGAACATTGCAGTTTTAGGAATTCAATACCTGTTTGTTGTACAGGAACACTAAAAAAATCACAAGCTTGGGCTCATTAAATGTTCACTTTTGTGCTAGTTTCTTTAAAATCAGAGTAATGTTTAAATCACAAGCTAAGTCAGATGTTTTCTTTGCCTAACTTGCTGGCTTCCAATACTGCTCTCACCAGAGCTTCAGTGTCCTACATGTCTTTGGTTGCAACAAAAGTATAGTCCCTTTATTCTTGATCTTTTTAAGCCTTTCTTATTGTAGCATATCACCCAACTTGTGGTTTCTAAGGTACATACAGTACTGTATACCAGGTTGTAATCTTAATACATTAACTAGTAATTTTGTGGTTTTAAAAAACAAAAACATTATTTCTACTAGTTTGTCAGGATGCGTAATCTGAACTGGATTGCTTTTTAGTAAATGCTGTGTAAAAAAAAAGATTCTTAATCAAAAGTGTGACAAAAATGTTTGAAGATAATTAGATTTTCATGCATTTATAGTATGTCACTTGATAGTTACAGGCGTACACTGTTGTGACTTGCTTCCATTTTTCGCATAGCAGGAGGTTTTTGACAGGTGGATGAATAAAGTATACTGTATATTGTCAGACCCAGCACTGAAACCATCAACTCAGATGCATGCCTAAAAATGGTCTATATAAGCTTTACCTCTGTCAAACTTCTTCACCAATGTTTGGTCCTGAATACTGATGATTTGTAGAGTCCAGGGGAGGAACATTATCTAATTAGGTTCTGATTAGATACAAATCTAATTATAAAGCTAAAGCATAAAGCTAGAATACTTTATGCTTATATTACTTCTTTTAGTTTCCATTTTTTACTTTTTACTTTTACTTCAAATATGAACGGAAGCATTATTTCTTCCTCATGGTAGAAATTCACACTTCAGAGTATTTGCAGTGTATAGAGTTTTAGTATGATCCTACTTCTACGCAGTATACAGTACAGTTGCACACAGTAATCATGCACATATACAGTGTCTGTGTGTTAAGGGATTCTGAGAGTCTACAGCAGAAAACAGCCTACAGGTGATGTGTGTTTTCACTGTGTGAAATTTTCAATTGGCAGTTTGTAAAGGGTTTCCTCATGCTGCTCAGGCACTTCATTGATGTGTTGGACTATGGCCAGTGGCCCCCTTCTGTGCCCTTGTCAGGTCTTCCAATCAGTGATGAGAACAGCTTTTTCTCTGCCCAGGACAGCTGAACCCAAGCCAACAGGGAGATGCTATGCACCACATGCACACATGGAGAATAAAAGTAGTCTCAGTCTGATAAATATCCAGTGTGCATCATACCAATCTGAACAATCCCAGCTGTTAAACATGGTGATAATAACCTCTCCTAACAAAATGCTTCAGCACTGCATGTGATTTTAATTTACATGGACATTCATTATTTAAGCTCCTTGAATAAGACTGATTATAGTGTACATTTACAACCAATACTAAGGTTAATATAACTGAAATATATTTATTTTCTCCTTCATTTAAAAAAATGTGTCAAGAAACACATGGCTACTTACAAAATCACCATAGTTGTTTACTTTTTCTGAAATATGTTTTTTAAATTACACCATTTACATTATAGGTCATTTAAAATGTCTTGAATAAAACACACTTGCAAAATTACTTAAAATGTATAATTATGCAATAAATGATTTCATCATATTTGAATAATGTAATAATCAAATGCAGTGTCACTGAGCTCTCTTAGATTCAGTGTTTCTCAGCATTAAAGGAACATTAGTTTTTTAAAAGACAAGATGATGTTAAAGTTGATGTTTATTTAGCAGTGTTCTATACTAGGGTGAATTGCTTGGCACGTTTTACTTGAGTTAAATTGCAAAGTCTGAAAGGTAAACGGTTCACTGTAGTTATAATAAAGAACTTATCAGAAATGAATACATTTAATTTGGTCAGTAGCATAATAGTTTAGAAGTATCCTTACCTTATCCAGTAAAACCTTGATATTCATGAGTTCAATATTTGAGATTTCACCTATTCACACAAAATTGTCTGTGACCACTAATTTCCAAATGCACATACTGTATTTGTAGGCTGCACAGTAGAAGCTTTCTGGCAGGCACCCCACTAGTGCAGAATCCTCATTCTTCACCCAGTCTGTAGTAAAAGGTTAACAGTTAAAATGTTTATGTAACAGTGCATTGTGGGTTATGCTTTTAGTTATGCAGTTTCCATGAAGAAAGTCTTTGATGTGCCCTATGACTCAGTGTTGTGCTGCAAATAAAGGAAACGTTAAATAAAACTCTGTGGTCCCTAAAGTTATCACAGTCTCAGTTCTCTCGCAGAAGAGGATTAGAAAAGAAGCTGCTGTAGTAAGTAGCAGAATTAGACAAATAGAGTGAGAATAATTATTTTATTTTCTCGTTTGTTATTACTGTGCTGCAATGAACTGTATTACAGTACAGTGGTGCTGCATTTGTAATAGTTAAAAAAAACACGATGTGAAAAGTAAAGAAAATGCACTGTAAAAAAAAGAACGGCAAAAACAAACCCTAATACAGGGTAAGCTATAATACCTTAATACTGATCTGTTTTATTTGTCTGCACGTACAATAAGTTGAATCTTCCAGTACTGTATTTAATTAAAAAATACAAGGTGTTAAGTTCTATATTCGCATATTCTCCATTTGCATATTCACCGGAGACTTCATAGTACCTAACCTTCCCAAATACTGAGGTTTTACTGTATTTCACTCAGGTATAAAAAAGTCAACCACATGCCGCAGACAGTGGAAGTACTAAATCCGGTATTTGAGAGATTAGCATGGAAGTGGGAGAAGTGTTTTGGGTACTAGAAGCGCTCAAGATTAATACATTTGTTGTAGTGCCTTTAAAAGTTATGAATGGAAAAAACCCTCAAACTTCACTGCTGAAGATGAAGATTTAGGTACTGTAGTTCTCAGTAGTTTCTCTCTTTTGTAACCTTTGCTTTATTCATGAATTTATATATAAGTGTCCCTGGGACATTACATTTGACACAAAATGCCTGAACCTGCCTGCAAGGGTTCAGTGAAACATAACATTTCAGAATCCCTTGGCAATGTATGTAAATAAACATTTTAAATATTACATTTATTTACTCTTGCACTCATATTCAAAATACTTAAATACACTGAAATTATTTTATGTTCTTAAAGACCTTTGGATGTGAAGCATCTAGTGACATCTAGTGGCTTTTATTGATGAAGTTAACAAAAGAGCTGAAGGCCATTTAAACTGTGTAACCTCAAATACAGTATATTTCAAATAGGACAGCCTTTTATTTATTATAATCCTTATGATGATTTGTGAGAATTAATGGAACTGGTTTATAAAAGTCATTGTAATTAGCTCGGTACCATTCGAAAGAAAGTGCTCCATTTCAGAGATGTGGCTGAATTTTCGAATAACATTTCAAGTTTCCTTTGCCTTGAATGGCTGAGTTAAGGATGCTGTCTAGTTGGGAAGCTGTTATTGGTCAGGACTGGGAACTCCAGAGCTATAAAAAAAACTCTTTTAGCCACCTGGCAGCTGTAAGACTTGGACATACAAAAACACTATTGTCCCTTTTACTGTGCTTTTATTATTTTGGCTTCTTCACTAAAGTTCAAGCTGAAGATGAGTGCTTCCCTCTACTTTATATAACTCTGTAGTCTTTTGAAAGTTTACAGTGTATCTTTATCTATAGAATAAGCTGTTTTGTTTTATAGTTGCATCTGTTTCCTTCTGCAAAGAAAACGTTCCAATAAAAAGTTTTAATTTAATCTGTTTTAATTTTAAATTTCAGATAAATTCCTTGCAATATTTGTTGGCTTTGGTAATATCAATATTTCAGGATTTCTGTGTTTTTATCCTACGGTAAAGAACAGGTAGAATAAAGAAAGAAAGTTAAGGTAATAACTGTACATGATTGAGAATCATACTGAATGTGTTACAGTATACATGTTGGAATGCATTTTAAATCATTTTCCTAATTGAAACCTACTTTAAGAATCCAAACAATCAGGCACATCTTTATTTTGTTCCCTGAAGATATACTGTACTGTGGTCATTCTCAGTGTCTGCCATAAATGAAGTGGAACAAGAATGCAGGGCGATCCTTAAAATTATCTTTTAATGTGAGTGTCAGACTTTGTTTTAAAAATAAGGTAAGATAAGACTTTATTGATCCCGAAAGGAAATTGAGAAATATCGCTGCTTTTCAGAAGGCTTGTTTTGTGTTTTGCTTTTTGTTTTGAGTGAAGGGACCAATCTCATTGCCAAAACAGTAGTGATGCCTAGTAAGTCTGATATTTTTCATTTACCCATACTTACCCAATGTGCGCATTCCCTAAAGTTTGAATTTTCAGAATTGTGTTTTAGTTGTCACATTTGGTATTTGGTCACTTTCCTTGATGAAGTCAATGTGCATGTGTGCCGTGTGTGTACAGTAAGTGTCTACTGTGTCTTGTGCAAGTCATGGAAAGTTACGTATGGGAATTTACAGCACATGGCTTACCTGCTGGTAGAGTGGTGCAGGAATCCATTTGCACATGTATCCTGCACCTAACAGAAGGGCTTGTTGTCTTACGGTAATCATAATCTGACATCTTATCATTGTGACATAGAAGTGATGAAAAAGTATTTGTGGATTAGGCCACTGTCTGCAAAGCCCATATGTAGTCTCGTTAACACAAGCAGAATGAAAAGCTTTTTTGACCCCTCACAGGAAGTTTGTCTAGTTAGATTTATTTCTAAAAACAGAATGTGTGCATCTTTCACACAACAAATTCAACTGTATTTATTTTTCTTCCCTAATTAAGCAAGTATTTCAAGGACAAAAGGCCTTCTGGTATTCAAGAGTACTTCAGACAATTTGAAATCAACTAGTTCAGTTTCTTGGCTTCATATCGCTTACACTATGCATAGTAAGCTTTGATAGCCTCCCCATGAAAGCTTGAATAAGAGCAGATTTGCATCAGAATAGAACCTATTCAGCACAATAAATGAACATCATCTTCCTGAAAAACCCTGTTAGATAAAGGCATTAAATTAAAATTGTGTGAAAATACCATTATTGTTTGAGCTCCAAAACCAAATATTGGAGTTGATTTACTAGCTGAACAAGTAAATAATAAATCTATGCATGCATGTACCGTAAAAAGTTAATTGGATACTTTGTGTAGTTTGTATAGTAATTAAGTAATTTCACTTTTTAATGGCTGAATAAAGTATTCACAGAACTGCCCCAAAAAGTGGTGTCCTTCATTGGTAACTGCCATTGAGTTACTGTATATACGCTGTGAAGCCTTCACAAACTCTGCCATACTCTCTTGCTGCCTTGTGAATACAGGTTTGAATTTAGTAAAGACCAAAAGTAAACATTTGCTTTGACCAGATAAATTTAAGTCAGTCATGTTTCTCCCATGTTTCACCTGCTGTTTCAGTGAAATGCTTCAAAATTTGCCTCGATAAAATTCAGTTGATCTGAGAAAATTATAAATGGTTCCTTCTGATTTGTGTCTTCTATTACATTCTTTTGTTACTATTTTAGGTTAGAAATTTTGGATAGATGTGCTAGGAATAATAGCAGTAACGTGTTAACAGGTGCCACAGTGATTTACAAAATAAACCAATCAAAGTGATCATCTGAAAACTAATTGTGATAGTCCAGCATTCAGTTTGGAATAACTGAAGAATACTGTAGGTTGAATGTGAGAGCAAATTAGACAATATCCTAACCTAAATGAATATATATTTAAGTAACTAGGCTTCGATTCTTTGTCCAAGTTTCATGCTGTGTTGTGTTACTTGATTTTACATATCATGTTCATTGGGCTTACTTATATTTTTGATCATCTTGAGTTTTTAAGGTCTTGCAATGCTGACTCTTGAATTAAGTCATCGAACAGGGAATGGCTCAAAATGACAGCCCGTTCAAAATTTGAATTTTGAATTCAAAATGAATTTTACCACTAATTTAAAATGATTATACAAATTGCTGTATAGTAATTTTGTATTATGATTAAATTTGAAATAAAAGCATAGTCTTTTATTAGCCCTGTTAAGCAGGGTGCAGAGTAAGTGAGTTGTCAGAAAATCAGTACCCCACTAATTCTTTCTTATTCAAAATATTTTTAATTTATCTGAACTGATTAACTCTCTCTGTAGGAAAATGTTAGAATTCTACTACAGAAAGCTCAATCTTACAGTATCAAGTTTCACAGTTTGATGTTTTTTAATGTTCAGTGTTACTTTCTGGCTACAGAATATGTACTGTATTTATTTAATATTTTGTAGAACACTATTGTTCAGTGACATGCAAATGCTTTTGTTGTTATAATGTCTTTAAGACATTGTTTTTTATCTTTACTGAGGAATGCTCTTCAGTCTTGTTAGAGCATTTTATTGTCCTATAAAAACTGATACTGTTGTTAAACTAAACCTTTTGACTTTGTTATTATACTCTTACAGCAGTAATCACTATCCACACTCTACATGTGAATTAATAATTGTATCTATACTGTATACAGATTTGCTCCAAATTACTGAAACTATCTAAGTGGAGCACCTTTCTCAAGGGTACTGTAATAGTGCTTAGCTCACATTTTGAATGAACAACCTTGCAATTAGTCCAGACCAAAGCCCCAAAAGCTACTCTACACTGCTACAGTACCTAGTCTTAGTTACTGTTAATCTCGGCTCCAAGCATATGAAATTAAAATCAACACCAATGAGGAAGGAAATGGTACACATCATTATTTTGTGAGAAATACTTAATGGGAAATCTAACACTAAAACATGCATTTGCTACCAGAGTTATTTTGATGGGTCAAATACATATTTAATGTGTATTTGTGACTGTTTTATTGGTAATCTGCCCACTGCCTTGCCTGGCCTCGATGTTATGGTGACTTCCAGCCTTTTCTCAGAATTATTACTTTTTTGCTTTGCTCAGAATCTGAATATACAGTATACAACCTGAGACCTCTTAACTAAAATTAGGTTTACACTAATTCATTTTTACTAATTAATGTATGTCTCTAGTATCCTGGCAACTTTCTTGCCTCTGATAACTCACTCTGTTATATGTCAATAAGAAGCAGAATTTTTATTGCGGAGACTACACATTTGGTACAGTATCTTTATGAGTTGCATTTGTATATAATTATGTTGTAGATCAACACACAAAAGTGATGTAGACAAACCTGCGGTATAAATAGCATAAGAGTTAGAAGAATTAGTTAAGTTTCTATTACAAATTTAAGAATCCTAATTATTACCATACACTTTACAACACTGGGAAAGACTTCAGAAAAGGATACACCTGTAACTCATCCTTTATCTAATTCATAGATGATTTCACTTAATTCTAAAGGAAGTATTCAAGCCTGTGTAAAAGTTTATATACAGTATACAGTAGTTATGGAATGAGCTCTGCTTTCTATATGGATACGAGCCATACTTTATGTGTAATTGTCAGGCTTTTACCTACAAAATAGCATTTTTAACTTGAGGAAAATACTCTTCATTGTACTAACACTGTATATAGGAATGTTAAGCATTTTGTTTTCTTAGAATCCTAATTTTGATCACTTTTTGGAGCATGTAATTTATCTGAGAACACTTGTAGGTATTGTATAGGCTTAAGCAAGCAAGTGATCCTGTGTTTTGAATTGTAAGGTTAGTAAGGTTACACTATGAAACTTTTTTTCAAGTAACCTGTAACAGCACCATATATTATAATATTGTTACAGTATTACAGTAAATTCTGTGCAGGAGAACAACTGACACTAGAGGTTTTGCTTAGCCAGCACCTCTTTATTTTAACAAAATAACTCTTACATTACTTTAACTTGCATGTAAAACAGTGGTTTTAGCCAAAGGTATTTTAATCTCTAGGAAATTATTTACAGTTTGGAAAGGAACAAGTAAAAGTTTATTCCAATGCTGAAAAGAGAAGAAAAGAAACACAATGTTTCGGCTGTGGAGCCTTCTACAGGTGTTTCTATTTGTGTTGAGATTGTTATAGTACTGTATATCATATTATATTATTATCATGCTTTCCCTGATTCATTACGAAGTTGCTTTTTTGGATTTCACATCCATTTTTGTATATATAACATCCACCATTTGATGTGTGTATTACATATACTGTATGTTTGCATGTTATAGATATTTTTAACGATGCAATATACAGTATAACAGCCTGAAACAATTGACATGTTTAACATGTACAGTACAGTTAGTGTGGAATGTGAGCTACTGTAGTTATACACACTTGGCCCTACTATCTTGACCGAAATGACAATAATGATGTTGTAGTAAGAACAGGTGTACATTTGTTTATTGTTATATAAATTTGGTAGTTAGGGGCATGTTGTATTGTGAGAAAATAGCAGGTCAGGTCTGAACCAGATATATTTCAGGTTTTTGCAAAGAAGGAGGCATCAGTGCACTATTACTAATTGACGTTGTTTTAAATTATTATTTTATATTCCTCAACACTGTCAGAATGGAATAGGTTTATACTGTAAATGTCTTCATAAGACTTCCGGGATCAACTTTTGTTTTCCAATATTTATTAACAGTTAAAAAGTTTAAGAGAGAAAGCCATTCATTAATTTAAAACCTAAACCTTTTCAAGACTTAGTGTACAATTCTTTCGAATGGCTTGTTAAACCATTTCAGTTGAACATTTGTAAACTATGGTAAATTATAACACAAGCACTGTGAAAGTTTGTGAAACACTTTTTGTGCAGTTGTCACAAACTGAGGAGAAGAAGATCCAATCTACTGCAAGCTTAAAAATGTAAAAACCCAAAGCACAAGTCTGTTTTCATCTCTTAAATGGTGTGCAGGTATTTAGCAGTTGTAAGTTAATAATGAAGGGGAGAAATCAGACTTTTTAAAAGGAAAATAAAGTGTCACTGATTTAACTGAGTGTTTTAAAATTGCATTTATTAAACTCTTGAATTCAATCAAGAATATATTTAACCACTGCTTTATTTTCTAAATCACAGGGTTAAAGAGCTCAGTAGGACAGATTAGATGTACAGTATGTGGGGCAACATAAGGTATCGGAAAACTTACCTGTGACATGCGCACAACATTTACGCCCTCAACACAAGGCAATGTGCCTTCATTTTCAAGGCAATGAAGCATAAAAAACCTAAAAAACACCTACTATAATTACATACAAATGAATCTGACTGTATGATTGTCCACTACCCCATACTATATATGAGATAGGGCTCTATGTAGTGGGCATGTTGAAGAAGTAATGTACCACCCCCTTGAAACCTAGACAGTATAGAAGTGTATCACAACAATAGTGTATCACCTGGTCTCTGGCACAGAGGAGCTTGTCACTGTGCAGGAAGTGGTACTGTGTGTGTTCTTATCCCGCAAGCAACAGTGTTCAGATTCTGGCAGTGGCAGAATGGTGCTACACATGCTACTTATAGCCCATGGGTAGCCATATCGCAAAAATAAAGTATTTTATTTTAAGGACAAACTGCTTTTTTCATTATTTTCATTTTTTCCTCATTTCTGAGGAAGGAGTGTTACAAGATCTGTTCAATATTAGTTGCATTCAGTTCTTCACAGCACAGCAAAATGCTCAGTGTCTCTTTCCAATTTCTTTTTTCGCTTCAAGTTAAATTATGAGGTATTCACACATACAGTAGTGGACATAAGATGATTTTTTTGTGCAAATGTAATCAAGGAGTCACCAAGATGAAACAGTGACCATCTTTAAAATTGTTATATACTGTATTGTGAATGACCGTGTAGAATTTTTCATGTCTCTAGGAGATGCCAGTACTGTGCTTAAAGGTCCAAATTAAAGTGCATAAAGGTCTCAAATTAAGAAATGCCAGAGAAGAGCTCACACCAGCTCCAGCACAAATCAAAAATGGAATTTAACCCTTGTCATCATAAGGTGTGTGCTGTTTTTCTCCTAATAAACTAACAGCAATGAATGATGACTATTTCTTTACTTCGTTAGCCTTGGTTTAATTTGAAAAATTTGAACAAGCTATTGGAAGTCCAGTTTTGGATAACTTATCTTACGAATTGACATAACAGCCATTTACAAACAACATAGTAGAGGGAATGAACTTAAATTAAGTAGTGTGGGCCATCTTACTTTTTGGATTGGTAGTTGCTAATTGGTCTTAGAAAAAGTAGCTTTTCTCATCTGAGATCTCAGTTCAGATCTGTTCCTGAAGGACCTTAGAGAGATAAGGGAATCTCCAGTGATAGTATGGATGGATAGCTCATTCCCAACTTTGTGTAAGTAAATGGATTTAGGTTTCAGATCTAAATGCACAGCCTCTGATTTTCAAGATATCCTTGCGTCCTTTTGTAAGACCCTTTCCTGAAGTAGTCCTGTCCATTGACTTTTTCATTGCATTGCAGAATATTAAATACAGTAGGGTCTCGACATCTGCAAATTTGACATGTGTGAATTCACTTATTCGCAATTCGGTCTGGCCAGTGGGATATCGGATGGAAGAAGAGAAGAGTGGGATGAAACCGAGCTCAAGGTGATTAGGTGCAACTTTCAGATTCACTATGCAAGAGACGAGGTTGTAAGATGAATTTAGCTCATGAGCCCTGCCCCCTGCGCAAGTACCCACTACACAGCATCTCAATGTGTCCTTGTTTTTGTATTGTAAAGAAAGCTGCTGTACAGTATATGTGTCAGTGATGAAGGAAATGATCACACTGGAGACGACTTACAGGCTTGCTGAGTTTAACTGACCTTTTCATTATACTAGGGTGTGATACTTACAAAGTAGGGGAATAGCTGAGAAGTCAGAGAGAGAAATTGCTGGCATCCATGTTGTTTATTTTATAGGTTTGTGATTACTGTAGTTTGTTTTAGTTGATCAATGTTATTTTAGTTAAATTAAAACAAATGCATTAGTACTTTATTTATCATATCAGGGATGGTTACCTGTGTCTTTTAATCTTACGTACTATATAGTGTGGTACATTATGTGACACTAAAGGCCTGCACTTGCTTATACTGTATGTGAATTTGGCTATTTGTGAATGTTGAAACCCTACTGTCGTTGAATCAAGCACCCTTGTAGACTTATCTGTTCAAAACTGAAGAGATCAAGTTCCTGAAATACTGTATGTCTTTATGTCTCAATTGCCTCATTGGAGAATCATTTTTTTCAATAATAACATAAATAAATAAAGTGTTCCCTGCCAGTTTTATAACATGAAGGGTATGGAACTGTATTTCATTATTGTTGTATCTTTAGGTCCCTCACGTTCCTTTATGTATGCCATTGTGTCACATTACATACAGGATTTATGGTATTGATAGCAACATTGCTTTCAGGAAAGAGGATGAGAAATTACATGTTACATGTTACAGAGACTGCTCAATGCCTGTGTCAGGACACATTTCATAGTTCCAATGTTCAATTATTTAATTCCCATCACAGATGAGCAATTTACTTTTTCACAATAACTGTAACTGTATTGTGGACAGAGGTTTGGTATTTGATATAGAATCCATTTTTTTGTTTCTCCGGTGTCTGTTTTGGATGGAATAACTAGTCTGGGTGCAAGCTATGCCATGAAAACTTTGTGCAGAGGCCCCTTTGAAACTGACATCCATTGGATTTATTAATACCTTTCAAACAGTAGGGGCGTTCAGTGTAGCAGACCTTTCTGATCTTTCTGCAGTTCCACAAATTTGTGATTATCTACATCTTTTCATTGCTTTTTTCAGTTGGTATCATGTTTAATTTTAATCAAAACAGACATACAATAGGTTGGGTGATATAGAAGTATGGGAGTAGCCATTTAACCCATAATACAATAATATGGAAATTCGGTATTTCTGAGTATTTAGTAATGTTTTGATTGCAGCATAATTTTATCTTTTTTGTTACAAAAAGCTGATACTGTATGTAGTATAAGTTGGGAAGACAAGAACACAATTTAATGCCTAGTAGAAAATGAAGAACAAATCTGGCTATAAGGTGTCCCAGTTTAATATCTCAATGTTCAACATTGTTTGAAATTGTTATTAATTGAGTTACTCCCCAATTAGCAACGTTAAACATTAAAAGTCCCCCAATTAACAAAAAATAATTACTTCTAACCCAGAACCATGGGAAGTAAGTGGATTTTGCGTTGTCATCTTAACTATGTCATAACCATAGCATTTGAGTTGCTCTTTCTTATTTCTTAGTCTTGTACATGTTTATCTTGAAATAGCTATGTAATCCATAAAATCATTATTGAAAGGAGAAGTGTTAAGTGAGAGTATTGGTGCTGATGACAAGAGAAAGTGTCTCAGGATTGGTATTATGTACTGCATGTCTTATGTTTAATATGGATATTTCAATGATAAAGTATTTGTGATTGTTTTAAAAGATATTTAGATTTTTTTAATGCTGTTCGATGGGTACATGACAATGTTTGTCAAAACACTTTAATACTTATGATTTTTAATACATTTCCATGATACAGTATGTTAATTTAAGCGATGGTTGCAAAAGTATTGATGCACTTTACAGTATGTACAGTAACTGTACAGTACATGTTTAAGTTTAGGAGTGAAACTGCTATATTCCATCACATCTAGTTGAAAAATCATCCCCGTTTCGGTTGTCATTAGCATGATTTACATCCTTATGGTCCCTTTCTTTTCTTTTGGTAGAAAAGCCCCAGGTTACTGTCGTTTTGTTACTGTCGTTTTGTTTAGCTTTCTGGTCCCTAATCACAAAGCTAGACGAGGACCTTCTGTATTTTACTGTTATGTACCGAAATATCAGTTTGTTTTTGCTTTCATAAAGGAAACAATTTCATGTTACCAAGAACCTAGTTTTCCATGGGAATTGTTCATACAGTATGTGTAAGTACAGATGTGTTACTCTAGGTTATTGTGAGATTGTCTTCAGAGTGCTGTAGCAGCATACATTACTGCAGGCCTGATTTACAGATATAGAGTATAGAGATAATACAAGGGGACAAACAATATTGTTTTGTTAATGTTATCCCTATCACTAAATGACACCTATTTTGATGTCTGAGAATTATATGCATTAGCACATGAGAATCTGGTTCAAAGTGTGTATTACATCTACTAAATTGGCGAACCTACTGTACAAAGAGAAAATAGTGCATTCAGTGCTGATTTTCAAAAGGCTTAGGCTGGGATCCATAATATGGTTGAATTAATAACTGCCAGTAGCTCGATAAACATGTTTAGATGATAAGAGACTTTTCCAAATTGTTTTTGCCATTATGTGTGCCTGTTGCCTTTGATGGCTGATGACAGCACCCTTGAAGTGAGGTAAAATGCTTTTATCTGAGCTTTCCTCTACTAGTTATTTCAGAACCTTGTGTTAATTTCCTGCTCTTTGTGGTACAGCCTTCATTGGAATGTGTGAGTTCGATAGAGTGCCAGCAAACCTGGCATTCAAAGTGCTGCCACTTCCTGCCTTGTGATTAAAGAAATCTGAATGACTCCCTGTTTTCTTTATTTCTTCAGCATTTACATTTTTGGCTTGTCTAGTTTGTAATGTGTCATAGTTACAGTAGATCATGGTAAAGAATACATTCAAACTAGCTTGCTTGTACCAAAATATAATTTGTGTGTATCATGCTATGATACCAAATTATCTGATTTTTCAATGATGTTTTATTCAAAATTAAATCCATTGAGTAGTGACACACATACTGTACAGTATGTTCTGAAGTAATTTAATTTACTGTATAGTTTTAGCCATAGTGTGAAGTTATTCTAAAGCTCTCTGAAACTGAAATATAAACAAAAAAATCTGTTTTTTAGGTGCGGGTAAGAGGAAATGTGGGAGTCTTTGTAAGACAAAGCCAGTGTTGATGGAATTGGCATGTGATAACTCTGGAATCATATGATTTCAAATACATATTATTCCAAAATTAATAGACTTCAGTCCAGAATTTCTGGGTAACTGAATGGTTGTATACCAATGCATGAAACTCTTTTACACTCTGAAATAGCCCCGAACAGTTTTATTTAAATGTAGGCTTTAAAATGCACTTCTGCGTTATCTCAAGTTTTCGAATTTGATATGATGACTTTCAGACATATTTGCTCTGCACTAGAGCAAAATGTGCTCTACTTTTTTATATCCACAAATAGGTTTCATGGAAAATTCAAATTCTACGCTGTTGGGCTGTTGGGTTGTTGGGCACAGAAAATCTTTAAAGGGACTAGAACTTCACTGGAGAGAAGCACTCAAAAGTTTAGAAACAACTTTCATTATCCTTAGTAGTCCAATCCTCTGCTTAGTAAGATGGAACATTCCATATTCGACACTTCTTCTTGTTTAATCTCATTATGGTGCTCTGCTGCTTATCCTATGAAACCATATCGGTGTGCAGTGGGGAGGCTGTCTGCACATTAAGTCAGTACTCTGTGGCCCTTTGTAGTTCTCTGCATATGTGTGAGAATCAGTTCAAAATGAAAACAGATGTTGTAGGTAAGCATGGTGCTATTTTCTTGTCTCTAATACGTAATGCAAATGCTATTTACTCTGTACTGTATGAAGTGTTACTATTTGACTACATACTCTAGAAATGTGAAATCTAATTGTATTTTGGCATCTTCTCTGTTGTAGTTTTCAATAAATTAATTTACTCTAGGTCTGGGTAAGATAAATGTTTTTTTTCCCATTATATTTAAGTGTCTAGTTTTTCTAACAATTAATACATGTATTACATTGAAGTATTTGGTGTTTTTTATCATACTTGGTTGATGGGCTTGCAACATGATACAGTATGTGCTAAACCATTTGCAATTATAAAAGTTACATTTTTTCATTTCTTCATGTGATACCAGTTCAAACAGATCATTCACGTCTCCCAAAGAGCAATACAACATATGCATTTGGCAGATAAACCATTCATACAGAAAATACATGTCTGCCCACATACTGTATGCATTACATTACTGTAATGTAACCAAAATTACTTTGAACCAAGAATTATATTCTGACTTTTAATTGTATTACATTGAAGGTTTAGTAAATACATTGTAAAGGGACACCGTTGTGGATTTGTTTATTTTTTACATCACTTTACTGGTTTAACTTTTGTCATGTAAAACCAATTGTAATATTGGTCTTGTTTTGTATTGCTTCTCAACCCCTAGATTCAGAAATATGTTATACTATATAGAATTTTTAGATTGTTATATAATTATTGTTGAACCAGTGGATACCTACTCTGTATTATAAAATGTATAAAACTAGAATCTACAGAAAGATGTCTTACTTTTCTCTGAAAGCATGGTTGTCTTTTACTATAAATACAATGTTTTCCACTACACATGTAAAATACTGTTCACCCTATATCTTGTTTATTACATTTGAAGAAGCCCCTTAATAATCAATATTAAGATACTGTATTAATATGGGTTCTAGATGTAGAAAATTGATGTAGTGTCCGATTCTTAACAGGCTTACATGAATAAGTTAAAGCACTGGGAGATTAATTGCAGGATGCTGGATGAGATAAGCCATTTTCAAGTATAGCGAAGCATGTGTAGAAAATAATTTAGGATTAGAAGCGTAATCTCTTTATGTTAGGTGTGCAGTATCAGCAGAACAATATGGAGACAAGTAGGGTCTTTTAGACAGTATATCACAAGCAGAAATCATTCATAAGTTTAGTTACAGATGTTAGCTTTGTACTTGTGATATGGAGTAAATTACTGTGCATACTGCAAAAATGCTGTGCATGCTGTGTAAGTGGCATGGCTCTGCTTCCTCAAAGATCTTGGGTCTTGAGTTCAGTTCCAGCCTGGGGCATCTTCCATGTGGAGTTTGCTGTTTCTGCCCATGTTTGTGTGGGTTTTATCTGGGCATTGTGTTTTTCTCCCACCTTCCAAAACCCTGCTGGCTAGGTTAGTAGATGTTCCTATGTGCTTGTGCTGTATGTGTGGGTGCCCTGTGATGGACTGGCGTCCCTTTGTACTTTGTGTGATTTTAGAATTTGTTCCACGTTCTGCCAGTTTTGGCAGGAATGGCTTTCTCATAATGGATGAAAGAAAGTCTTGAATTATTTTTTGAAGGCATAGAAAAGAAATATACCTGTGTTTTTGTAAATGTCCGCAGTTTTGATTACTTTTTCAGTTGTTCTCAGTACCGTCAATCATAATTTCATTTTATTTCAAACATTATATTCTTTCATTCATAATGCTCTTAAACTTCATTATCTATCTTCTTATCAATTCGATTTTTAGAAATTGTGCAGTAAAATTTAATATAAAATTAAATATAGTAAAGTTTGTTGTCCTGACATTTTCATCACAACTTTAAGGGTTACTTTTATACAACAAAAGGTGGCGATTTAAATCATATGTGATTTAAGTGTTTTACATTTCTAAAGTATTTTTGGTATTTTAGTTAGCCAACATACAATTATGAAATTTGAATTAAATAAACTCATATGGTCAAAGTTGCTTTATTTCTGTTATTATTTACAAGAAAGTATTAGGATACTGAGGATACTTAAAGTATATTGTATTATTTTTGGCTAGTAACATAATACCTTCAACACAATTTCCGTGTCTGTGTTTCAGATCGCCATAGTGCACTGTTAGCACTACTCAATCACAAACTCATTGCATTAAAAATTGTGTAACAACAGATAGACATCAGAAGAATTTTTAAATGTAATGATATTTGTTGTCTTTGCAGCACAAATTGAAGTTATACCGTGTAAAATCTGTGGAGATAAATCATCAGGAATTCATTACGGCGTCATAACATGTGAAGGTTGTAAGGTGAGTAAGTTCTTATTGTATTTTAGGTATTTTGTGGTATTGTAGAATGTTCCTAATCACATTCAATAGGCTTCACAAAACATAACCATTAAATTCAAAGATACAGTACTTGAAACATTAACAAAGTATTAATAGAAGATTTGTAAAATAAATTAATGAAAATAAAAGGTAAATAAATGATAAAATGCTTTATGCTTTAAATTTACCGGTGTTATCTTTTATGTTATATTCTACTTTCCATACATTATGAAAAGCATACTCTTCAATGTAATCAATGTAACTAATCTCGTGCTTATATTGGTTTGCCAGTCTGATTAAATGTTTGTAACGCATATAGAAGTACTATTAAGGTTAAAAAAGTTAAATATTTGGCATTTTCTTTTCTCATGTAAATAACATTTTTAGGAGCGAGTCTCTTAATTTATGTATTTGTAATTACTGGTTTGTATAGTTAACTTTTAAAATATAAAAATAAAAAAATGAACAAAAAGCATTCCTCAGTATTTGTTAATATGCTACTGTGGGAAAATGTACTAATCAAAAAGTCTTCTTGATGTGAGTTTCTGTCTTCTTTTGATTTATTATTTTTATATCTTTATACCTCGGTTTTCAGTCATTCTTTTGCCAGGATAAAAGATTTACGGTGTGCTACATATCCCATACAGAACACCGCGGTAGTTTAAATTTTTTCAGGTATTGCCATGAGCTAACAAAAACAGAGACACAACCATGGTGCTCCTGTCATCGTATAGGAAGCCTTTTTTAACTGAGAACTTCAGGGTCAATTGGACCCTTTGGATATCATTACACTTTTCAATTAGCCTAACCCAAGCCTGTGTTAGTGGCTTGTTAGCTGGCTTCTTTGGCATCCTACCACTGTAAACGAACAGCTTGTAGGTGTCATGAACTGAAATAACACCCAGATTGTTGAATTTATACTGCACAAAGATTTTTATTGGATGAGCAATATACTGTACACCAACAGTGTATATATACATATACAGTACACTATACAGTGATGTATATAGAATAAGTAGTGGACTTTTAGTAATTATTTAGTTTCATTTTTATCATAACGTATCATTACCTGTGTTGACTAGATTACCTGAAATTCAACAATAAATTATGGAGTGTAGAGGAGATACAGTACAGTAGATACTTTTCTTAATTCATTCACCCCACATCTATATCCCAGAGTTGATGGTTGATTTTCAGGAAGGGATTTTGATTTTTAAGATGCAAACACTGAGCCAAGATCATGGCGATTGCTAATTCCCTCTGGAGAATTTCCTCTGAAACACATCCATCTTTAAACACGCTTGTTTTTCCATGGATGATAGGAGCTCATTGTTTACGTAGGACCCCTTTCCCGTAATTTTCAGGGATTCTTCCGAAGGAGCCAACAGAACAATGCCTCCTACTCCTGTCCTCGCCAGAGGAATTGTTTAATTGACAGAACAAACAGAAATCGATGCCAGCATTGCCGACTGCAAAAGTGTCTTGCCCTTGGAATGTCTCGAGATGGTAAGAATTAAGCAACATACATTTATTTTCCCAAGCAATATCAAATCTGTGATCTGTGGAAAAGTAATACGTCAACCTGTTTAAAATAAATGATTGTAAAATACACATTCATGATTTGAAAACCATCAAAACATTATAGTAATCCTTGAAGACATTGTTGCTGTGGAAAACAGTGGAAGTTCTGTTATTTATAACACGATTGTACAGATATATTTTACAGATATATCTTAAACAAAGAATTGAAGGATTAGCAGTAATTTTACCAAATTATGTCTTGAGAACTATGTTCAATTTGTCGATGAGTCGGTGTGTCACAGCACACTGTAGCTGTTCCTTTAGTTTTAGTGTATATGTAAATGTAAATGGCTTCTATTTAGTTTTAAAATTAATTTGGCATTTACAGTCTTTAATCTGTATTACTTCTGAATTCTGTTTCTGTAGTAGCTGATTTTGTATAGTGTATAGTTGGATGAAATTTTAACACTTTAATATCCAACACTTTTCATGATAGTGACCGCTTATTTTTTATTACACTACTATTTAAAGGCTTGTATATTTATACTATACTTGATTTTGAATCCATAGCAAGTTTGAAATAATATATATAGAGATTTCCTCATTTAAATCCCAGCTGCCAATGGCAAACAGATAATACGTGTCATGTGCTTTGTATGATTTGATTCATTCCAGTACCTGAACTGGATGTTTTTCTTCCTCCTGCACGGATGATCTAGTGTTTAACTGAGTTTGTCTTTGCGTCCAGCCGTGAAGTTTGGGAGGATGTCCAAGAAGCAGAGGGACAGCTTGTACGCCGAGGTGCAGAAGCACCAGCAGAGGCTGCAGGAGCAGCGGCAGCAGCAGAACGGAGAGGCCGAGGCACTTGCCCGCGTCTACACCAGCAGCATCAGCAACGGTCTCAGCAACCTCAACAATGAGATCGGGGGGACGTACTCCAATGGACACATAATTGACCTGCCAAAAACTGAAGGGGGCAATGGTTTCTACAGCATGGATTCTACACAGCCCTCTCCAGATCAGTCAGGGATGGACATGGCTGGGATCAAGCCAATCAAGCAGGAGCCTATATATGACCTGACGCCTGTACCAAACTTGTTTACATACAGCTCTTTCACAGACGGGCAACTAGCCCCCGGTGTGACGATAACTGAAATAGGTAGGTGCATGGACACTTACATGGGACTGTCCCACTTGACAGGTCTCCGTTTTTTCTTATGTAAAGTAATAGTTTTAAATGGCAAGATTAAGGGGGTGTAAAAAAGTTGAAAAATATATTGAAACATAAATAACTTGTTCTCATATAATCACCACCAATACAGCAACTGCATTTGTCATAGTATTTGGCTGAACAAGCAGGCACGTGACATGTCTAGTGATCAGGTGAGGTTAGTTATTCCAATTACATGATAATCGCCTAATAATGCAGTTGTTTCAATTTCTTATATTTTGTTTCTTATACTCCTGGTATTTTCAGTGTAATACTGTGATTCTTTTACATGTAGTTTATTGGTTGGTATAGTCCGTAAACCATCCACGTTTGTGGATGATACCATATTAGGAGGATTAGCAAACATTGTAGAAACTGAAATTTACATTAAAAAGATTTTGATAAAATTCAAAATTTTGGCAAACTGTTTAGTGGATGACATGCACATAGTGTATATAAGTGCAGAGTTGTGCATGTAGGTAGCAAAATCACAAATAAAATACAAAATGGGAAACATCATTTATAGTACATATAGATAATGTGGGAAGGAAGGCAAACAAACTGTTAGGATATATACAGTAGTTAAAAGCATAGAATGTAAATCAATAGGCATTGCATTAAGATTGCATAATACAATAGTAAGGCCTTATTGAGAAAATTGTGTACAATTTTGGTCACCATTATGGAAAAGATATTGCTTTTCTGGAATCCATCCATTCACATTCCAAGGCTTAAGGTTGTGTCATCCAGTCACAGGTTGAAGAAACAACCTCTTTTAATGTGGAACAGAGAAGACTATGTGGGGACCTTCTACACATATTCAAAATCCTCACAGACATTGACAACATCAAACCAGCAGTCTTCTTCAGAACTAAAGTCAAACACAAGAAAACTACATGAAAGTTAAAAATTAAAAAGAATGAGATCAAGGGACACTTCTTTACCCAAAGAAACTACTAACTACCAAATGGACTAACTGGGCCAACTGGTCTCTTCTTATTTGAACCTTTTTTATATTCTTATTTAGGTTGAGCTCTAAGGCCCAGACTTTCTTTTGTATGCTATAATTCTGATGTCTTTCAGCGATTTTTCACATTCTTTTTCTGCTAAATACTGTAATTATGTCTTTCCACATGATGCATTGCCACTTCTATATATTGTCAAGTACTTTCAAAGCCAACAATTTTAGGAGCCCAGTAATTTATCTTTATTAATAATTTGCATTCTTATTTCCCCAGTAATTCACCTCAGACATGCCCTGTTTTCTTTTTTTAAACAGATCGAATTGCTCAGAATATTATTAAATCCCATCTGGAGACATGTCAGTACACTGTGGAGGAATTGCAGCAATTGGCATGGCAGACCCACACCTATGAAGAAATTAAAATGTATCAGAATAAGGTAACAGACTCTTGTTTGAAATCACCTTGTCAGTGATTTGTGAAATTTATATGGTAAACTCAAAGCCTGCTGAACTTGAGTTCATCTAATTCTAGCCACTGGATTTTCGTAGGATTAGTGCTTTAGTTGTCAACAGCTAGAAGATCCCTATACTGCATTTCAACACTATTCCTGTCCACACTAACGAACAGCATAGGCAAATTATACTGTATAATGCAAGATCTAGAGCTTATCTTCCTCACATTGGACTGTACTAGAATGTTAGCACTACTGTTTCTCAACATGACAGCTTACTTTCCAACATACAGATACAGCACATTTGTAGGCAATACAACACAGGATATTGTATTGAGGTATTGTCTATATTATGGTTTAATACTGTATATACTCATATTAAACAGAGTTGTGTATTGTTCTGCCTCATGAAAATATATGATACAGTACTACACTTCCTTTGATTGAATTTGGTTTGTATTTTGTAATTGTTACACAATTTAGTGTAGTTATATTTTTTATTTTCTCATAAATTACTGTAGTCTGTAACTTATTCAATTATTACTCTTAATATTGTCCAGGGCACTGCCAATTGATGAGATGATAAATGGTACTTCACCTGACTTTTTTGTGCTTTTCTCATTTTCCAAAGCAGAGTTTGATGTTTTAATAAACAAAGCATCACGTGCCATCTTTGTTACTTAAATATCATTATTTGAAGCTACTTGTATTTCTGAATTATTTATTTTTCATTTCTGCAGACACGTGAAGTCTTGTGGCAGCAATGTGCAATCCAGATCACACATGCCATTCAGTACGTGGTTGAATTTGCCAAACGGATAACAGGCTTTATGGAATTGTGTCAGAATGATCAGATTCTTCTCCTTAAATCAGGTAAGCATTGAGAGCCTTAACGTTTTATGACAATATAAATTACATAAATGTATGACAAATTTTCTTTTTTGCACATCTCCTTTTATTCATGCACATTGTACATGCGTTTCAAATACTTCTGTTCTCCGAGCCTGCATTCTCTCTTTTTTCTTGTGTAAAGTAACAAATTGGTGTTGACTTTGTCTCATGATAGTAGAAGGATCTTCTGAAGTTTTATTTGTATTTTTTTTATTTGTTTGTTTTTTGTAGGCATATTTCATATTCTTCAGTTGTTTATTATTACATTTTTACAGCTTAAAAACATTGCAAATCTGACTCGTTTGAATTACAAGTACTGTTCTCCAACTTTGTTCTCCAATTATTTCATATTGTTATGACATTTTACCCAGGTAATATATGGAATGATAATGTAGCTGAAAGGAAAAAAAAACATAAAGGTGAACTGCAATGCTATATTTATTATACTGGGTTATAATGAACCAGCGATCAGGAGTGCATTTCAAACCACAATGAAACTTCCAAGTACACAGTATCGTGAATCTCATTGAGAAACTTGTTGATGGAACCAACATCAGTGCCCATGTTTATTACCCAACTCTTGGTTGAATATCTCTTGGAAAAGGAAACAGTTTGACTTTCTGCTAATCAGATCCTCTGTTTTGTGTATGTCGAGCATTTGGATGTTTCAAACATCCAAATGCTCGACATTGTGGCATCATTTAAAATATATACAGACCAGAAAGGGACGCATTTCTGCCACAATTCGTGCAAACTCTCTCTCTTACCCATGCTGAAACCAGCTGTTTCTCGTCTGCCTGCTACAGCATGGCAACCATACAGTATTTTCACAAAGCTCATGATTTTGTTCTTAGTCTGAGAAACTGGGACTGCAGTTCCCCTTTAAACAAACTAGACGTTTCTTTTTTCACTGTGGAAAATACCATAATCTAATTTATTAGCTGGCATACACACCAGAATTAAAATATATCTCTTTTTAAATGTTTTTTCAAGGTTGTCTTGAAGTTGTGTTGGTGAGAATGTGTCGTGCCTTCAACCCACTGAACAACACTGTGCTTTTTGAGGGAAAATATGGAGGAATGCAGATGTTTAAAGCTCTAGGTAACTATTGGGATTGTGTGTTATTTTGGTTAACCATGTAATATGTAAAAAATAATCAATTTAGAAGGGGTTAAATACCCTTTTACACAATAACGCTAAATTCTATCTGAAATGATCTGAGACATATTTTCACCACATCAGGCTATGAAAGGAGTATATCTCAAAAGCAATACCTGGTTTCTCATTTTAAATGCACAAATACTGTTCTGATTTGAAAAATATTTTTAACTAGACATGTATAGTATTAAAACAATGAATGACTTATTAGTACTGATTAAGTTGTACTTCCTTTCTTTATCCCAAACTAATCGTTTTTGGCTATAACCTTAATAGAATGGGTTGATGATAGTTGTGTTAAATAATCTTGGCAATATAATGTACTACAGTATCTGTCAACATGCTGTAAATGTAATTCATCATTGGAATTTATATGGGCAATAACAAACAAAAGACCTACGTTTTATTTGTAACTTTTCTTACTTTAATGTCTTTACAGCAGTGGATTTTGTTTTGCAGCACTTCAGTCCTTTAATGTTTCTTGTATTTTTCCACAGGATCAGATGATCTAGTCAGTGCAGCTTTTGACTTTGCTAAGAGTCTGTGTTCCCTTCAACTCACAGAGGAGGAAATTGCTTTGTTCTCAGCGGCAGTCTTGATATCAACTGGTAAGACTGGTAGATCTCCAGTGCCCCTGAGAATATGCAGTCTTTCCAAAAGAGACGTGTAATTAGCAAATGTATCCTGATTTTAATTTATATAAATGATAGGATTCAGATTGCTGCTCTCATTTCTTGGCCCTTAAGTAAGGTTGCCCATATACAGTGTATTTTATATATTTAAATTTTTATAATTTATTTCCATCAGAACTATTCATCTCCTTACAGTTCAAAATAAAAATGGAAAATTAAAGTCAATTAATTACTATAATCTATATTCTTATTGGTATTTGAAATATCAGCAAATGTAGCTTGACTAGATTTGGGCAAATTTAACTTGACTAGATTTGCCTGAAGTAGACAGTGCAATATGACGGTCATCCAAGTCATGTCAACTGGTGTGATGTTTAATGTTTTTAATACAAGTATATAACAGAGGATGAAGCACTCGTAGAATGGGTGATTCTGTGCTGTTTTTCATTCATGACTAAAGAGATGCCAGTTGCACACAACTGTAATGGGGGTGCAGAGACCCCTAGCGTCTGCCTTTTGTTGTTAAAAACCTTCTGAGTAAGGCAAACAAGTTGAAAAGTGCAAAAATGTTAACCCCAGCTGAAACAGTTGTCAACCAATATTTACACATATTTGCATGTATAATATGTTTTTTAGAGGAGGATGAACTGCAGCAAACAAAAGTGTTTTTTTTTTCTCGGAATAGATCGTCCATGGCTGGTGGAGCCTAGGAAAGTACAGAAACTGCAGGAGAAAATATACTTTGCGCTGCAACATGTGATGCAGAAGAACCACTTGGATGAGGATTCGTTAGCCAAGGTACGACTTGAAGTTGAAGAGACGTTTTTTAAATACTTCTGAAAGGCTGAATGTTACACTCATTGTAATAATGTAGGTTGTTACATTTACATTCTTACGTATCTTTTTTCTGGGAATGTTATAGTATTATAACTAGTCTGTTACAGTATACTGTATGTCAACTGCAAGTGAGCTCACTTAATTAAAAGGCAAGATCCTAGCCACACCTTTTCTTATTCTGAAGTTTTCAGAGAACACATTTTAGTTTTGCAAACTCCAATATATTTTGAGTTATCATAATATAGAATAGTCATAGAATAACTGGAACTAATGAATCTTCATAGTAATTATGCAACAATATTCAGTGTCCATATAGAAAATACTTGAGTGACATTTTGAATCTGTGGACCAATGAGATGGATATGGAAACTACAAACTTTTTGTTTTCGGTCCATATTGAGAATAATGTACTACTATGTATTCATCACACTGTGCAGAATGAGCCTCTGCTTTCTTGGAATGAACTTTAAGCTGCTTAGAACACTTGTAGTCATTATCATAATCTCTGTAATAGCAGACATCGTGTGAACCCTAATACTGACTAATGACTTCAGCATATAACTTCATTGGACACTTTAACAATCTTTTCACAGAAAGATAGGACACATTCAAGATGTAGGTACTATTTTTTACACATAAATGTAATTTTCAAGGCACACATAGATTGATTTGATTTAGTGAAAGTTAATCATTACTAAATGTACTTAAAACATGACCTATCAACTCTTGTATGTTTTATTTTAATACTGTATAAACAGGAGTATTCCTCTTTTGTATATTTTAATATCAACAAATGCCAGCGGATAATTCTGTATTAAATGGATTTAATATATGGAAAATATTGTAAATAAATAATTCACAGTGTTACACCAGAATTTAGAAAATACCAGTTTTGACAGTGATATTTTCCTTTATTTTTACAGCTGGTTGCCAGGATCCCAACATTATCAGCACTTTGCACCCTGCATACAGAGGAGTTACAGGCTTTTAAGCAGTTACATCCTGAAACTGTCAACATGCTCTTTCCTCCATTATATAAGGAGCTTTTTAATCCAGACTCTTCAACAGGGCCCAAGTGACTAGAGGCCCCAACATACTGTAGCTACTGGAGTGGCTCTCAGATAAAGCAATCTGTGAATGGAGAATAAACTATAATCATCACTACTGCAACACTAGGAATGTCCCGCACTTACTACAGTTTTATTCACCGATACAGTTTAAAGAATGTAAATATGCACCTATTATAAGGGGCTTTTCAGAACTGACCAGAAATGTACAGACTTAGAAAATTGTAAGTTGTCTTTTTTCGGGTAAGTTTATTTTGTTCATATTTTGTTTTTTTACCTGTGTAAGGGGAGGAGTGAAAATGTTTCTGAAAATGTTTGTACAGTAGATACGCAGTACACAAGAGCAGAGCAGAACATTACAGTATTAATACCTGTTCTGTTTAGATTTTAGTTGTAATTTAAGACAAAATCAGCCTAGAGGGCTAATGATTTGTTTGTGTTTTCAGTAATTGTACTGTATGCGTACAGAATTTGTAAAGTATTGGGTGTGTAAAAATTTTGTGATATAACAGGAAAGGCAGAATTACAGTAGGTTGTTACATTTTAGTAAAGCCTTGTCTGGATTGTTTTAGAACTGTTCATGAAAAATGGATCTTCAGATGATTAAAACTGAATTTCTCCTTAAACATACAGTATGAAAGTATGTTTTGAGTAAATAATCTGAGTTGACAGATTCACCATTCTTTCAAATGTTTTGTATTGCTGTAAAGTCAGTAATAACTGAACTCCTTTCAAGATGAAGATTTTATTGTTACCTGTTGTAAAAGTTTATCTGAAGATTTGCCATTCTTAATACTTCTTAAAACTGCACTAGAACTATAGCTTTACAATCCTGTGTGGGGTGGTTCTGTTTATAAAACATCAAGACTGCAGTATTGAAGACATTTTGCACATTTTTCCTACAAAACTCTATATAAGGCTGGTACAATGAAGGATTCTCATAAACACAGCAATAATTACTTTTACAATATTCTCTGTAAAATTGTAAAAAATGTCCTATGAACAGGGCATTTTTGTATTAACACTATATGCTATGCGAATTGTAAAATGCAATACAATTATTTTGCAAAAAATGCAAAATGTATATTTTGCTTAAAAATATTGAAAGTTAACTTCTGCATGGTTCAGTTTCTTTCTCATTAAAACCATCTTTATCATTTCTTATTTTAATTACAAAGGGTTCGGCGTCAGATTTCCCAAAAAAACTCTTCACTCCTTCACGCATTTTCATGCACTTTTCAGGATGTTTAGAGATTTCCAACTTTTAGATATTATCCTTTGCCTTATTTTGGCAAACATTATAAGGTCATAGATAAGACTCCTCAATTAACAACCTGAAATACAACATAGTAGAACGTAATCAACTGTGACACAACAGTAAGTAGAGCAGGTGGAAGCTGTACAACATTTATTTTAGTGTTTTTGAAAAAATCTCCTACATATTTCAGTTCATTTAAATTATTACCCACATTAGATATACAGAACTCAATACACAGATATACAGAATAGATCAACTCAATGTTTTATTTCTTTTCCAATTCTTGAATCAAACATATTTGCTCATGGGGTGGTACACTTTTGGTTAGCTGGTTTTAATGGGTTAGGGGACGTAATGTGTTACAAAGCATAAAGCATGTTGTCTTTTCTACTGTGTGTTGTAGATTTCATTTAACAAGGCACAATCTTTTAGCAATCTTGGATTTTATTGAAAAGGCATTAAACAGCCTCAAGGTTTTGAATCACATAACAATCAGCAGCTCTAAAGCTAGATTACAGGGTATTTTCAAGTAATTCCAATGAAACAGTTTCCAGTGTTGATTTTTATTTTCTAGCAAGTTGTGATAGACAATCATTTTTCATGGGGTACGGTAGCATTTATCTGAGCCTTTCTGCATGTTTATCCATAATGTAAATAACATGCCCTAATTTACTGGTTATGGTTAGTCTTTTTTGTTTAATTTATTTTGACTACTCAGGGTTTTTTTTTAAGCTAGTCACATTGCCTTTTTATCTGTTGCCAAGGAAAATCTGGTTTTAATTCAGATTTGAACCTGAGCAAATGTAGATTTTGTTTTTAAATTTGTAATGTACAAATCAGCTGTGATCATAAAGTAGTGTATTTTTGATAATTGCTTTTTCTTATTTGCTCCACTAGGTGGAGGCATTTTTAAGTAAATGACCAAAACCATCCACACATAATGTGAACAGGGTGCCAACATCTTATTTGCTCTCAGAAGTTGTATTTTTCAGTTTCACAGTGTGTATCTGTACAAGTATGTGTGTACCTGTTTCATATTTATTCACCCATCCTTTAAAATTTCTATGTTATTATTGCATGTATTATTAAAACAAATTGGCTATGAATAGTATCACAAAATCACCCATGTTTAGTATCTTGGTACAAGAAATAGAAGCACTTTAAGAACCTTTTAAAATTACATTTCTCAGACTGCCTCTGTGATTTAACATCTATTGTAAATTTCAGCTTGATAATCAGTTCTGCTTTTCATAATTTAATAAAAAAGAAATTAAACAGCAAAAGGAAGTACTTTCATACGTTCATTGCGCTTTTCTTATTTTTCTTTTTAAAACCCTACAGAATGGACATTTTGCACTACTGATGATCTATGTCTATAGGTAATTCCTAAAGTTTTTGTACAGTCATGGTTTCTTACTAAATTTTATTTCCTTATTGCACAAGTTGAAGTTATGTATGAAAGAATTTTATGAAAATTATTTAGCAGTGGAAATTAAGATTTAGTTTCATGGTAGAATTGTAAGAATAATGTATATTTTGAGTGGAAAGAGTGAAAATATTTTTCAATCCATTTTTTTTTTTGCCGGCACTTTGTTAAAAATTGAGTATCTGACTTCTCTTTCTTAATCCTATATAAAAAAATGAGATGTTGCAGGAACATCTACAGATACCTTAGATGCTGACAAATTTTACCTAAACAGATTAAATAGTATATTTAAGAAAAAAAAATCGTCTACCTGCATCAAAATAAATATTTTGGCCACAGAAATATTTTCTTAAATACTATCTATTCCATAAGTTGTTTGAACAGGCCTGTATGTAATGGATGATTTTTAAAGGTATAAGGAATAAGTGTTTATGCTAAATATAACAGCAGTGTTGTCTATATTTTGTATCAAGAAAGCCATATGAAAGTGGTAAAGTTTTTTTTTTTGTTTTGTTGTGAATGAGCATTAGAACAAAAACGGATGTGGACATTTATTTCAGTAAGTACATGAGACTTTACAGTAAATATCCAGTACTGACAATTGCAAATACTTTAGGCATTTATTTACAGTTTCACTTCAAGTAAAATAATGGAGGAATGCTTCCACATATACTCATATTCAACTTTACTGTTACTGAGACGTTAATAAAGAACAAAGTAGTAATTTTAAGACTAACATTGTTATGCATTCATTTATATTTTTTGTACTGAAGAATGTTCAGTATGTAGCCCAGCTGCATCTCACTGCCATGAAGCAAGACACGATTTTTAAATGGATAAACCAGAAAGGATTTTACATGCTTACAATGCTCTACTTACTTTTGACCATTATCATTCACTTGTCAAAGACAATCATGTATAGACAAGCATTTTAACTGTATCTTCCTCAGGGATGTTTTTGGTGCATAAAAAGAGAAAAGAATCTATAACTTTTCCATTTGAAAATAATGAATTTTTAAAATACTAAAGAAGAAATACCCAGACAAGGCTTTCAGGGTAGTGTGATGAACACCTTTTAGCTGAATTCACAGTCAGAAATGCAAGATTGTATCTCCAGTCAATTGTACACCCGAGACTTTAATGGATTAGTAAACTGGTAAACACTGCTAAACAGAAGTCCTGCAGGTATCTGTCAACTTGTGTTTTAAATGTATAGTAGTTTTTTTTTTTTTAACAGATAGCAGTGTTGCTTTTTCAATCATATGAAATTACAGATGTCCAATAGATGTAAAATTGTAATTCAATTATTATAATCTGAAAATTACAGAAAAGGAAATTTTCAAGTACTTAAACAGCTGTATTGCAAACATTTACTTCAAAAACATAAAGACTCCTATGTGGTTTAGTTATTTATTGAAAATCCTAATACTGTATGTCTTTTAGGTTTGACTGAACATTCAACTTGAGTCACTGGTACTAATTTTGCATAGTTTATAGTTCACAAGTTGAAAATATTGGTGAATTCTGGTCATTTTAAATGTATTCTAATTGATTGACCATCTCTAATCCACTAAATCCAGGAAGCACAGTGAATTCAGCTACAATAGATAATTATGTCTTGCTAGATTATTTTTGTTTCTAGGTAGGCAGTGAAAAAGGGTTTGGGAAAGAATGCTACTTTGTTAGGTATTGTAGCAATAACTGAAAGCATTTTGATGTTATGATCTTTACAGTACATTGTATGTTCTATTTGTTCTGGGTGTTTTGCATGTTGTCCCACAAAAATTAAGTATTTGAGTCATTTGTGTTGTGGATTGGGGATTTTCACTGATTGTTCTGGGGTTCTATTCAGAGTGTACTGCTGAATGCATTACAGTACATGTGAGTAGAGAGACAACAGTTGCACCACTTCTGTAACAAGACAGTAAAACAGATATTTAACTGCTACTGTTACATCCAAGAGTAGCAAGTGGTTCTTTCTGTAACAAGTGAAGTTCAAAAGGTGTCATTTTGAGTTGATAAGTAAAGGGGGTATTTCAGTCATTATTTCACAATTCACTAATGATAACGATATGTGACATTATTAAAATAATACTTTGATTTGTGTTCAATTAGAAAATGCTCCATGAAAACGTTAACAGAAAATAGTACTTGTTACGAGAGGCAAAGTATTTAAAGAAGAGCGCATATGGTTGGCACTTGTGGAAGAGGTTTGTCTGTAATATGATGAAGGAACATGACTCTCCTGTTCACCATACTTAAAACGACATTCTGACTGAAAAGAGTGTTGTGGACTTTTACCACAACCCTTAAATGTAAAGCTGAGTCAGATAAGAAGAGGATAGCTTGTGTTAATCTTTCAAGGTAAATACCAGCACTAGAACATAAAATTGTCATCATGACTTACTGCTGTATGAAGAAAAGCAAAATAATATGACATGAATTTGTTTCTGGCCTAGAGGTTGTTTTTAGTTCTTGTCCCACGAGCATAGCAAAGCTGTGAATTTGAAATGAAATTGCAGCCACTAGGGACTATAATACTTAATCCCACTATACCTAAATTACCACAAAAGGATAAGGATAAATAATCAAGTGCCATAGCTGAAGCAGAGAAGTCTTAAAAACAGTACTGGAATAATGCTTTACTGTCAAATCCTGCTTTACTATCAAACATGAACTTCACAATTAATTATAATGTATCATAATTAAATTTCCTAATTACCAAGACTTTGTGTGTTCTCATCCCTTTGTTGCATTTGAAGAGAAATACTGAATTGATTAATTTAGTTGAATTCTGTATTGTAATCTTTTGTATACATTTTTTGTTTGTTGGAGGGAAAAGGCAAATTACAACAGTGTGTTAGAATTCCATATATATTTGTCTACTGTGAATTGATTGTAATGGAGCCTTTAACCAGCTGTGGTTTCTTCTGCACTATATTCACACCAATAGCAAATGAAAATGCCATCTTTTCTCCCGTTCTGTTCCTTATGACTTTCCAAAGACCATTAACTGAATGTTCAGTTAACACTAGACAAATAACATCATTATGCAAGAGGATTGTCAATTCAAGCTGAAAGTTCTGTACCAGTGAACAAGTTATTTAAAAAAATATATAATCAATTTTAAGAGTTGATTTCAAACCTATTGTTGAATGAAATTTTGTTTTCGCACTAATGATTGATGGTCCTACAGTAAACTGCTATGTTTCCATGATTCACCCTGACGTAATCCAACCTTTGAATATTTATGCATATATAGAAGTGGCTTCTCCAGGGAAAATTATTTTGAGTGATCCTTTTTATCCTTCTAAACAGTATTAAGCAGATATGTGTATGTCACAAAAGCAAAGTCACAGAGGGAGTGTAAAATCTGCAAGATTGCAATAAAATCTGTTCGATCAGTAGGGTATTATAATTTTAGGCTGTTCTTCTATGAATTTTGAAATTCACTTGAGAAGTTAACTATGGAAGTATACAAAACATTCACAAAAATCAAAGAATACTATTTTAGCAATATTTCTGTACAGTTGAACATTCTGTAAATGTTACCACAGGTGTTGGTGGCTTTTTTATAAATATGAAGTGTGTAAAATTAATATAATTGATAAAGACTTTGCCAAGTCTTTTTAGAAAATATTTGAGCTTGATTAGAAATATATATTTTCATATTTGTAAAAGGGACTAAGTAAAGCTGTTTTGTTATAGCTCCCATGTCTTTGAAAAAAATATTACAAAAATACATTTGCCTTTATTATCCATATAGTCTTGAGTGTTGCAGATAAAATATTTAGTAAATTCCTTTTACTTAAAAATTACAGGCCCAGTGTTTGGAGATGGGATTTTTGATAATACATGCATATTATTTTACTGATTAATGTTGGATACCCTGTTATCAATTAAGTTTTAATCAAATTTTGATGTACCCAGCAAGGTGACAGTTTTGGTCTCGTTTTTTTCATTTGTAAATACAAAACTTAATTATGTAAGGCATCTCATGTTTTACATTACTTTAGAATGTAAAGTTTAATTTCATTTCTGAAAACGTAGGTAAATAATGTTAGTTGATTTTCTAATGCACAGAAAATTCTGAATGTTTGCTGTAAATGACAATCAATGTTTGTTTTCTTTAATTCTAAAAAATAAAATATATAAAATCATTTCTGTCATGTACTTATTTTAATTCTGGCTCTCCTATAATATCATCTATCCATGTATTTTCTAACTGCTTTATCCAATTCAGGGTCGCACGACTGCTGGCACCTACAGTATCGTACAAGGTGGGACATGGCACACAGTGACACAACACAGACATGCACATGCTCACACCAGGGAAAATTGTCCCAGAAGCTTAATAATAATAATAATAATAATGTTTCTTTATTAGCCCTATACAATTTCTTGCATTAGGAATTTGTCTTTTCACATACTCCAGCTTTTCTCCATGGAGACACAGACAGGGAGAGAAGCTTGGGGTCAGAGCGCAGGGTCTGCCATTGTACAGCGCCCCTGGAGCAGCTGGGGTTAAGGGCCTTGCTCAGGAGCCCAACAGAGTAGGATTCCTCTGCCAGTCGCGGGATTTGAACTGGCAACCTTCCAGTCACAGGCGCACATCCTACATCCTTAGCCACAGAGCCACAGCTCTGCCCTACAAGTATGTCTTTGGACTGTGGGAGGAAACTGGAGTACCTGGAAGAAACCCATTAGGACATGGGGAGAACATACAAACTCCTTGTATATAGCTCCCCAGAAATCAAACTCAGGGCCCCAGTGCTATCTGAGGCAATAAACCGTGCATACTGTATAATTTAATATTTAATCCAAATTTTAAAAAAATGGAACTATCAAAATTACAACCTATCAATGTCCTTTTCTACATCTAAATACTGGGGTGGGGGTATAAACGCATTTTATCACAGACATTTTAAAGCACATATGATAACCAACAAGTAGGAGAGAAATTCTTAAATGGCATTGTGCTATCTTTGATTTTCCAGTGATGTTATATAAAATGAAAGTGATATAATATGCAGAGTGAAGTAATATAATACAGAAATAGAAAATAAGCTTCTATAGACTAAAGAATCACTGTGGGATCAGACATCACATCATCGCCATTGGCACAGTCGAAGGAAGCTTCCAACCACTGATTTCCTGTTTCATCCAATACAGTTTTCATGGGAGAACTGGTGCCTATTTTGGCAAGCAATGGGTGAAAGGTGGGTTACACCCTGTATGGCAGTTCATGTCAAAGACAGACATGCACATACAGACACACCAGGGACAATTTTCCAAGAAGAGAATTAACCTACCAGTATGTCTTTGGACTGTGGGAGGAAACCAGAGTACCTGAAGGAAACCCAGGTGAACACGGGAAGAACATACAAGCTCCACACAGATAGCACCTCATGTCTGGAAGCAGATTTCCTTTCTCAGGAAACAGACGTAGAAGGGTTGGCCTGGCCTAGAAGGACAGTCCCACTGATACAGAATGGAAGAATACAGTTTTTGCTCTGAAGTACATTGCTACTGTAACTTTCTTCCTACTTAGCCCCACCAAGTAGAATAAAGGAAGGCAGAGAAACAGACGTCCAAAGGAATAAAATTACAGAACAGGCTAAATTATTTAAGAATTAAAAAAAAAAAAATTAAACATTACTTTAATCAAATATTTGATTATTAAAAATATTTTTAATCAACCAAAATAAAATATGTTTCATCAATTATAAAAACCTATTAAACATCAATTATAAAACTTGGTTTCATCATTATTTTATTTAGTAATATAAATAATTTCAATTCTCGAATCTGTTGCAGCACAACAATTAAATAACTCCTGTCAAAAGTTTGGAACCTCTTAAGGCATTAAACTGCTTCATAGCAGTAAAACATACTTATTATAATAATGGCTTCATACTCAGGGCATCTCTCTTTATCTTAATTCTAATCGAGCTCAGTGCCACATCCAATATTGTGAACAATAATATTCTTCTTGCTCGGGTGGAAAGTGTACTTAGCATTTCTTGTATTGTTTGTGGTTAATTTAGTTCTTATCTCCTTAAGGGCTGATGACAGAATTGAGTTTGTAATAATGAAAGAGAAAGACTTGACTGAACTGATCGGTCTTCCTTGTTTAAAGGTAGTAAATTACATCTGAAAAATGTGATAAAGCTGAGAATGACAGCATGTCTAGCAGCACTGAATTTGGCACACTGCAGGAAACCAAATGAAATGAAAAAATAGTGCTTCTGGAGTCAATCTACCAGAGAGGAATCATAGCTGCTTCCTAGCAAGCCGATGCAGCAAGTGAAGAAATTCAGTGGTCATAGTGAGCTTTATACAGTATGGAGAAGAAAAGTTGATGGGTTAAAATAAAGCACCGTTTTACAGTTCGCATTGTTATGGGAGAACTCCATGCTGACCTAAGAGAATGCAGAGTGCAGGGTGTGATGCTTTGGAAAACCATGTTTCCAGAAAGTGACCTACTGTAAGAGTACAGAGAATGGAAATATGGATGTCAAATAAAGAGGTTTTGGTGTAGTTGCTTGGACTGTAACCAAAGCCAATGTCCAACATTTCTGTAACTGAAAACATTAATCAGTGCTATGGTTTGAATACCTGGAGACTTCAGTTGTATGGATTCTGAATTGAAGAGATGGGAGACAAAAGCACACTGTAAAATGATGCTCATAGTGTAATGGAATGACTGAAAAAGTGATGCAACCAAATTTGGGTTGTGGTAAGACATGGAAAGCGTTGATATTGACATAGAGGATCAGAACTTTCTATACAGAGAACTCATAGATTTAAAAGTACTGAGTTATAGTGGATTGTCCCCGTGGGGGGGGGGGGCTTTAATTAATATAGAAGTGTTCAAAATCCCCAAAGACACAGACAAAGTAAACCTGGCAGATATCTCCAGTATGATCAATGAAACACAAACAAGAGGACACAAATAAAAACTATGCCCTTAAAACTGAGACCAAGAGACACTTATTTACATAAAGGGTTATGGGAATATGAAGCAAGCTACCTGTATGGAGTCATGTTATTGAAGCCAATACTTTGGCTTCTTTCAAGAAACAACTGGATGAGATCCTTGGAGCAATTCACTACTAGCTACCAAACAGGCTAGAGGGGCCAAATGGTCTTCTCTTGTTTATAACCTGATGTTCATAGAATTGTTTCGCTATAATAATATGAAACAAAATGAGTATTCATTTGTATGTTCTTTATAAAGATTTATTATGATAGCAGAGTAAAACAATAAACCAAAACCATCCATGTGTTCAATCTATTTTACACTGCATCTCCTTGGCAATGTCAGTTTAATGCTCAAAGCTCTTTTCAAAGTCGTGTAACAATATCTGAGCAATCATCTTCAAAGGCAGGGTTGATTTTTCCCGGAGTCAAAGTATTTTTTCTCAAATCTAAAAAACAAAAATCAGCGAAAATCATACAGATGTAAAGATAATAACCTTTATTAAAATAATTTTCTGAAACTGAAATCCATTGTATAGGCTGACTTCACTTGAATAATGCATTTTCATTTTTTGTTTGTTTGTCCAAAACAAAGCACTCGTTAAATAGCAAAATCTGTCTGGGTAACATTTGTTTGTTTTTCCTAAGCAAATGTTCCCAATGCATACACATACCAAAGGTTTCATGTTCACGATAATTAATATGTAATCAAAGCTTCTTTTTTTATACTGCAGTGGCACAAAGGAAAGCCAGCCCCCACACATCTGTTTTTGTGTTATCTTTGAGATGTATTAATTTTTCTCTTTAATAAATGCTTTTTGTGGTTCATTAATTTCTCCTCTTTCTTTGAAAGCTGCCTCTTTTCATGGTTGGCAAAAACCTTCATTGCATTTAAAGAGCACCAGTGGAGGTGACTGAATACTGCTGGATAGTGTCTCTGTTGCCTATGCTTTGGAACTTTGCGTTTCAGTTTTACCAGATCAGGTATTAACTATCTGTTGCTGGTTGCATCTTATCACACTGATCCAGGTAATGCAGATCAGTACATGCTTTGCCTTGTTTATTTGTTTAAGAGTGGGTGCATCTTGCTGTCATGTTCTGCCTAAGTGTTACATCAGTAACAGTGAAAACTGAAGAGGTGCTCTTCCAAACCTCAGCCTTTCACATTTTCCACTGTTTTTTTTCTTTTTTTCTTTCACTGATTTTCTATTACAGATGTTTTGACTGCAGAGCAAAATAGACCATCATGCACTAAAACATTTCTGGACATTCACGGTTTCATAAGTAGAAAATAAATATAAGCACTTTCCGAATCCAGATAAGAACCAGTTGTAATAGATTATCACAAGCTGTTTGCAATTTAAAAACACATTATATTGTGATCCTTGGGAGAGCATAAACAGTGCTGTGCTAAACTACTGAGTCACTTCTGAACTAGAGAGACACAACAGAATCTCCACCTCACCTGGAAGCTTGAGTTGTTTGCAGCATCTGTTGCACTGATGTTTTTCAATGAAATTTTGGATTGTCCCATCTCCAAGGTTAGCAGGACCAAATATCATGTCTTGTTCCCTATGGAAATATGATTGGTTAAACTATTTATACAGTATATATATACAGTACAGTATATATATATATCTGACACTAATGAGCTTCTCCTCAATGTGGATATAATTTAAGAATTCTATCAATCTGCTATTCCTTTGACCAAACCAAAGCAAAATCAAGGACAATTATTACCTTGTGTTAAAAATGTAATTAAAGATATTACTAATCTTAAAAATATCAGAATGAATGATGTCCAAGTTCAATAAAAAGCAGAAATGTAATAGTAATGTGCAAATAAATGTAGCCTTTTATTTAGATGTACCCTTTATGAAATTTGTATAGTAAAAATATATGTACAACAAACATTTTTATAATTAAATATTTAATATTTTATTGTTAACTTTTAGCCATGCAGTTTTTATTCAGTGTCCCAGTATGAGGGTGGCTTTTGCTTACAGTGGTTAATCACCATCCGGGGATTGGCATGGTATACAGTATATCATAAGGATCACCTGTGTAAAGCCTTACATTTCCTATACAAGAAGCCATCAAGAACAGCCAAGGGGTTCAAGAGTCCACACTTACTCTTTGTCTTCTGCTTTGATCACTGAAGGGTCTGTTAAGTTTTCACCAGCACCTAGAGAAGAGAGATTTTCTTAGTTTTATGCAATGGGATATGAAGCAGTACAATAAAAACTGTACTCAGTGATTCACAAAGGCAAGCAAAAATAAATTGGTTACTGAAATACAAACAACAAAGTGAGCAAAATTAATTAAACTGAAAAAGACAGGATAAAATAATCAGACCTAGTCTTCTGGTTTTCCAAAAAATATACTGCTTCAGCTTTTCTACATTTATAAAAACGCATTTTGAAGTGTTTTAATTTTTACCTGAAAGCAATTTGTGAAGGTGCAATATAAAATGTTTGATTGATTGGAGGCATCTTGTTAACTTAGATGTTTATTCAATTATAGAAATAGCTTTGGAATGGCATTTCGGAAAACTAAACATAAATAATAAATAAACATAGTAGATACAGAATCTAACCTTGTAGATCAAGAACTATAAGCTCTCCTCTAGAATATTCATACGTCCAATGAGAGAAAGCCAAAATAGTTTCTTCCAGAAAACTCATAGGAGTGACCTCTTCTCCGTTGGTACTGTTGTACTTTTTGAAGTCACCATTCAAGTTTTTCTCAATGGTTAGCCATTCTTCAGTGGAATGGCAGTAGAGCAGACATACATCCAAAACCCTATGAAACAGAAGCTCTTGCCATTAACTGTGTACTGGTGAGCTAGTTTCACACTGTGTGTATTATGCACTGATCTGTTTTGTGGTTCTAAACTTCTAAGCTTCTAAAAGCTAATTATGTAGTGAGTCAGGCATGCAGGATAGATGTACCAATGTCAACCACCAAGATTGTCTCAAATGATTACATAAACCTGTGGAATTAAATGTCTTACCTTGGGGAGTAAGGGATGGTATGGGGTTTCATTTGGTTGAATATGTACATGAGTTTTTGAGCAGCCCGTTGCTGCTGGATTTCCTAAGAAAGGAGTAATGAAAAGATTATTTAATGTTAACGCTTTGTGCAGTGGTCATTTATATAATGAAAAGCTTATTGCGTAAAAGATTAAACACATTAACAGGAGCTCTTTTCACTCAGAATTTTGTGTGGATTACATTTTTATTCTGTAGTAAATGTATCCTCTCCTGCACATTATCTACAGTATCTCTAGATCTTTATAAACGTTTGCTCAGCATTCCAAGAACTTGTGTCTTAGCTTCTGCCATAAAAGCCATTTCACTGACATGAGATAATGAGGATCTTAACATACATAAATAATTCAGAAATCCACAGGAATGGGAGATTCTTTTCTTCAGCGGTATTTTAGCAAAAAACTCTTGTCTGCATGAAGTAATCAGAAAGTCTAACAATACTTTTTTTGTTAGATTAATGCTTGACTAGTATATTAGTAAACCAAGTTCTTACCCTCAGACACAGATGAAGGACAGTGCTGTCTTGGTATATTTTCTTCCATGTCCTGACCAACTCTGGACTGAAAGATTTCACAATATAAACAGCACCTGGCTTCAGCACGTCACCCTCTGCCCAAGTGCAGACCACTTTCATGGCCCTGCGCAGGCCACTATCCATCTGCTTACAAATCAAGGGCTCAATCATAGCAACCAGGCCTTGCTTAGACCAGAAGGATACACTGTTGCTCAGACTGGTCGGTGAGCTCTCTTCCAGTCTGTATATAGTCACTTCCTCGCCAGCTATGGAAAATGGAGAAATTTGTTCATAAATCAGAGGTTGCATTACCTTTGAAAAGATGCCTTTGAAAGATGGAAAGGTTTGTTAGCAAATTAATCTTCCGTCATAATACTTAACGTGCTATTATGACAAACAAATGCACAGAGAAATTATTTTACTCAGGCTTGTGTCTTGCAAGTTGGCTGTGACAGGCCTCCCTCTAAAAGAGGTGAACCGTGAGGCCTGAACACATCAAAACTGACAATGGTGCAAAGAATGACAGTGCAAGACTTTCCTTCAGCACACCCTGGATACACACAAGTTAGCTCTCTAAAAACCCCACACCAACCAACACCATTCTCACGATTTATATCTGAATCAAACCTAGACTGTTATTTTCTAATCATTCTAGAAAATCATTCTAATCAGTTACCTTGTTTATTAGCTAATAATTTCCAAATCCATCTGAAATAAGTATTTTTTATAACTATTAGAGGCCTCAGTGGCCTCTAGTCACAGGTCAGTTGTAAATACAGTCCAGTCCTTACTAAAACTGGAATACCACATGATTACAGTTCAAAGTATGGACAATGTGCACAAGCATAAAATTGTCAGATTAAACAGCAGAGGACTTTTTACTCACCAATGATAGAAACTGGAGTAAATGGTATTGTTTGTGCAAGTCTCATCAAATTGTTTCTCTCAACAGCTAAAACGAGAAGAATATCCTTTTTTAAAGGAAGAACACATTTTACAAAGTGCTCAAGTAGGGCACTAAACTGTAAAATGGAAAAATCTCTAGCTTTACTGAACATCTGTATTTTGCTGTTAAATAAAAATAAATATTGTTTGTGCATATGAATCATTTAATAAATGGAAGTAATATACATTATTAAACTTTAAACTTACTATTTTGCTACGAAAGACGGTATTCCATTATTATAAAATATTATTAATTTAATATTAGGAAATATAATAATGATATTCACATCATATTAGAGTGGATTTGTCTGCTTTAGCCACACACTGTCTACATGTTTAAAGGTAAAATCACATACAGTTCAACCTTAAATGCCTATTAACAAATAAATAAAAATTACTTTTTAAATTTAAATGTATTAAAATTACATTTGATTTATTTTTTATTTACTAAACTAAATAAAAATATTTTGCAGGTTTTTCAGAAGTTACAAACTGTTATAAATGTGGGCATTAATATTTATATAACAGAAGTAAACTGACCAATGAAAACATTAGGTGGATTTTTTTCAATAACATGTTTTTGAGAATCCCAGTATTGTGTCCGCACTGCACTGATAAAGTTCACAGCTGATGCAGTATAATTCTGTAAACAGTGCTGTGGAATATTGTGGTTCCACAGGTATTCTAGGTCCTTATTACTTTACCTGAATAATGATGATTTAGGTCTTCAGAGGTTTTGAATGAGGTGCTCTTTGCTGAAACACACAAAAAATGATGATGGTAATGATGACAATGATGATAATTATTATATTACAGAGTGGCTCAGCCATTACACATGTTTTCTCTGTTGTAAAACAATAATTATATTATTATTATTATTATTATTATTATTATTATTATTATTATTATTATTATTATTATTATCCAACAAACCAAACGTCTGTAATGGCTGAGCCACTCTGTAGTAGAATTAAAGGCTTGAAGAATTCTAACATTTATTTTGTCACCAAGCATCTTGGAGGTTAGAAGGATTCCTCTTTATTTAATACTTTGATTACTTACACCTGTAAAGCAGATTTTCTTTAAATTATTGTATAATACTCACAACTGGCATTTATCGAATATACTGATAAAAAGAAGAGTTGGCATAATAGGAAGAAAATAATAGGAGAAAAAAAGTTACATTGAACTCACCATCTGTGACACCAAAAATCTGCTCCCTAAGTAAAAACACAAATATTCAGTTAAGTATTGTCAGTCAGTATACATAATCTAATCATTGCTTTATTTTGGGGAAGGTACACTTCCTTAAGCTTTAATTATTAATGAATTGACAAAAAACAATTTTTAGTAAATCCTAAGCAGAGATAAAGACCATTAAATGCTACTGTAACAATTGCATTATATAAACAAAGAAAATAGTTTTACTTATATGAAGTTAATAAAGTTCACTTGAAACTTATAATAATACAATTATTAATTATTGAATGAAGATTGTATGAGTGATATTGCTGTATTAATCTATTCTGTACAGTGTAAATCACCTTATTTTTGCTGAGAAAGGTTACCTTACAGTATTGTATGTTGTGTTGTACTCTTTATAGTATCCCATTCGTGTATTTTCTGACTAGTTTGAGAATGTAGCATGAGAGCACTGATCTGTGGTCGTAGTGTTTTTACAAGCTGGCATAATATTTTTAACAATACTAAGAGACACCCATATTAGACACTGTCTACTTAATAAACTCAATGTATTTATAACCACAGAGATTTCACCTCTTGGTTAACTATTGTTAAAAGTGCACATACTGTACTATGTGCTAAAAATTTAACTTAAATCAAATTGCATATCCCCAGACACATGGTCATGTACTGGTTGAATTCCTCTTTTCATAATGAAAACAACATTCTTTATTTATCCTTATAAAAACTGAATCCTTAATTCAGTAGGTCAGGTCATTGACAGAATGTACTGAAATCTAGTAGAATTGATCAAATTAATAGAATTGTATAAGCTATATTGATACTCATCTGTTTCACAAGCATTAACAAAAAATATTTAACTTGAAACTTGAAAGTAAAATAAGTATGCCTGTACTTTGGTTTACTGTAGATCATTATTAAAACTTTCAACAAACAACCAACATTAATGACAGAATAAAAAAATCTGGGGAGAATTCACCCCACTTTAGAATCAAACCCAGGTAGCAGTAGTACAGTACTTGCATCTCTTCCTATCAAGAGCATACAGAGCTAATTATAAGAAACATACAGAAAGACAATACATACGAAGGTCTACGGCTCGGAGTTTTTTTCCTGCTGTTCCAAGCAGAGGTACTGGTCTGCTCCTGGACATGAAAACAATATACTGTATTCATTTTTATCAACTTTGTCATCTAAAGACTATATTTTCAACAGCTATTACTTCAGAATCTTGTTTTTCAATAGGTTTTGATTATAGATACAAAAAGGTTAAAAAAAAACATTTGAAGAGGACATTTTCCATGCACATGTGACTTTGGAAACTTTTGTAAAATTTACCTGATAATGAAATCCTGAGTGTTCGATGGACTGCACTAAGTTTGACGGGCTTTCATGATGCCGAAGCCTGTGCGCCACAAAACTCATTTGGTCAAAACCTAAAAAAGGTACCCAAAATAATTGACAAGAAGGCAATTTCTTTAGTGAGTAATTACTTCATTTAACCTATGTAAAAACAATGATCTCTTGTAATGTAGTGCATAAAAATCTCTCTGTCAAAAGGCTTAACTCACTGTACATGACAATATCAGAATGTGAAAACCTGACAGAACAGTAGTTTAAAGAGTCCAGTTGTTCCTATACTGAGAACTCAGTTGATTACACTTTTAAATGCCTAAAAAGGACTGTACATGAAGTGAGTTATCACTCAATGGAAAGATATAAAATACCATGTAGCCAAAATAACTCCAGAAAAAGAAGTATTCAATAAAAGTAGACAATTTGTACATCACAAAATGCAAACCACAATCCAAGATTGTTACCATGCAAGCGATAGACCTCCCGTGGAATTCATTTCAACATTGTTTCAAAAGAAACTCCAAGGAGACATATTTAAGAAGCCAAAATGAGTGAGAGTTGTGGTTCACAGACCTTTTCTAAAATAAATGTACTAGGATAAACCTAAGAGCTGAGCAAGATGGTATCCTCATGAGAGAAGTATGCAATTAAATCACTGCAGGAAACAGTTTCTTTTGCATTTGCTCTTATGAAGGTGAATACATTTTCATATAAATTAATAATTCAAGACAAACTGCCTAGTTCACCCCATTTTGATTACACATACTTACACATACAAGCTATATTATGAATTTAGGTTAGCTACACATTTTTTATACATATATACAGTACTTCCAAAATTAATTTCATACAATTCCTAAATTCTGGTGTACTATCATCCCAGTAAACATCACTTCACATTTAATACATACTCAGCTGATTGAAGCTGGTTATATTTGACCAGTCTCTTTTTAGATTTTGTTCTATCTGGAGATTCTCATCCTTCGGCAGTGCAGATTCAGAATTCATGCAAGGGATAGGTGAGCATCCATGTACTGTTATCACCTGGAGATTAAATAAATGAAATAAATTGCTTACATTTATATAATGTTTTTCTGGACACTCCACTTAAAAGCACTTTACAGGTAATGGGGACTCCCCTTCACTACCACCAGTGTGCAGCCCCACCTGGATGATGAGACGGAATGAAGCCATTTCATAGATCAGGATTATTAGGAGGCCATGATTGGTAAGGGCCAATGGGAAATTTGGCCAGGACGCCGGGGTTACACCCCTACTCTTTTCAAGAAACAACCTGGGATATTTAATGACCACAGAAAGTCAGGACCTCGGTTTTATGTCTCATCCAAAGGATGGCGCCTTTTTACAGTGTAGTGTCCCCATCACTACACTGGGGCATTAGAACCCACACACAGACCGCAGGGTGAGCGCCCCCTGCTGGCCCCTCTAACTCCTCTTCTAGCAGCAATCTTAGCTTTCCCAGGAGGCCTCCCATCCAGATACTGACCAGGCTCACATCTACTTAGCTTCAGTGGGCGGCCAGTTGTGAGCTGCAGGATGATACAGCTGCTGGCAACAGACAGGCTATTGCTGTTATTAAGCTACATTTCTTGTCACATGACTTAGCATTTTGACAACTGTTTTATTAATCTAATATTTGGTAATAAACATACTTTATATTTGTACAGTATATCATACCTGGCAGTTTATTTTCAGGAAATTTCAAACTGTTGTTTACATTTTAAGATAATATTTTTTTAACTGAATGAGAATTCAGTTTATTATTATCTTATTGAAACTGGGAAAAAGCTCAAACAAACAAGACAACATGTGTGATTATCCCTGTAGCAGACAACCAATGTGTCCATTTACTATGGATTAGACCACTGAACAATATGGGCCCAAAAAGTTCATATAATACTGATCTGTACTGATACTGCTTATTATTTGTGTGGGGCCACGTGCATTTCTACTATGGCAGTTGTTTTCTTGAGTCCATGACTTAATAAATGTCAACTGCCTTTCTCTCAACGATTGTGTTCCCACACAAAACCACCTATTTTCTCAAAAGGAGGCACAAGAAAGTGTGTATTTATATACAACTGAGGCACAAAAGAAAAAACCTTACATCAAATGGATTTTATCAACTATTTTAAAAATGTACTGTCTTTACAGCAGATTAATATCAAAAGTACAATTAAAAGAATCTCAAGAATGAGATTCCAAATGAAAATCAAAGTATTACAAGTTTAGCATTGGGTAAGACCTCCTCAGCAGCAGTGACACAAAGGACTGAGCAACCTCTGAATGGACTGTGGACTATTACACCACCCTTCTTGTATTTCTACAAACAGCTGGCAAAGATTGGCTGATGGCAATTGTTTTCTATTGCTGCCATTGGAGACTTGGTTCCACAGTTAATCAATCGAACTCAGGTCTGAAGTAAAAGCTTGATACGGTAAGATCTTGACATAGTCTACAAGTCTAAGATCTGAAAATTGTTTTCTAGAAGTCATGCCATTGTATTCCTAGCACTGTGAGGTCTTCTATTGTCCTTCTGGAAAACTGACACTTGTACGAAGACGTTTAAGAAAAGACGCAGAAGTGGTGCAGTAACTGGGAGAGAAACCATTTAGAGATGATTGCACGTGAATGGACTGAATTGCTGACTAATAAAAGTGAAGTGGAAAATAAGAATAAGAGACTTTTTAGTCTCTTATTTTTAAGGACTAATAGAGAACTTGAAATACTGACTGTCTGTCTGTTCCACTTGCTACAACTGAATGAATGAGGAAGGCTCCGAAGTGGAACCCCCCCAAAATTGTGGCTAACCCAACAATCCTTGAGAGCAACGGGCAAACACAACACCAAATGAAAGTCAGTGGAGCTGTCCGAAATACCCAATGGACAGTTTGAGAGTCAGTTTCCTAAAAGGCTCCTACAGAGACAGCAGGACAGAAAAAATAGAGAAAGGAAGAGACAAAACACCAGAGAAAGACTGGAGCCTAGGGATCAGTGGGCTGTTGGACAATGTACCAGACATGAAAAAGGGCAGAAATTAAATGAAAATGAAGAAGAGGAGGAGGAAGTGGGGAATGGGAGGAGAAACCAACTTCAGCGGATCTGGACCTGGACCTAGGGGTGTCAGCATCAGAAACAGCTGGAAGAAAAGAACAAAACATCATGGGGGTTGCTGGGATTCCTGGAATAGAAGAACTACTTTTTCAAGGTGGAGCAAGGTGGAAGCAGTGCCACCTCCTGTTGGAACTGCAGAGTAATGCATAGGAATGATGGTGGAAGAAATTCAGAAATAGAGACGGGAAGATAAGGCCTGTCTCTGGCAAGACTATGCGCAAATTTGCAAGAAAGAAGTGAAAAGGGGTGTGAGATATTTATGCATACTGTAAGTGAGTGGAAATAGGTGAGATTAGAATTTATACTCCTTCCACAATTCTGTACAAATCTCAATTAAAGAGACTTAGAGCGACAAAGAATGCATTAATCAAATTTAAATTCCCTTTTAAGGGTGCTATACAGTACCTGTTCATTTATTTCTGTTTTGTACCAAAAATAATTTACAAACTTATGTCTCTCAAATGCTAACATGATCTGATATGACGAGATGAAGATTATTTTCAAATGAGCACAAGTAAACCTCTGTTTGTGCCATACTTACTGGCAAAGGGAGGTTTGGAGTTGTCTCTTGGATTTTCACAGTCTTTCTCTTAAGATTCTGCATTTTTGGTACAGGCTTTGCGCATGGGTATATTTCCGAAGATTTAGACGTCTCTGAGACACACATAAAAAATAATGATTAACTTTTGCTTCTATTTTGTGTGTGAAGATGTACTGTAAGGCATTCCTGGACCATTTAAACAGAATTATCACTAAAAAATGATATAGTTCAAAGAAATATGCACTAGCAAAAGCGTGAAATTTTGATTTTACTTTTAAATTTAAAAGGTTTACTGAGGCATAATAGAAAAAACAGCACAAAGTATTAATTCATATTAAAATATATTTGCCTTCTTAATTGATTATATATTTCTGATATTTTACTAAAACTTGCGTCGTCACAATAACATTATTTTTGTACACTTTCTCTAGCTTCTCTATCACATACCGTAATTTTTGTAACTTTTTTGCCCATTCAGTCCAAATTCCCTTTATAACTTCTCTAATGTTATTAGAGAAAAATATTTAAGTAAAATACATTTAATAAACTTTTGATTTTTTTCAGGATCATTACCTCTGTCTTTGCTAGGGTTCAGCATCATGTTTCCTCGCTCTGCTCGTAGGCTGTGGCTTTTCCAGTTTTTCTCCACAGTGTTGCCACACACCAAAGTACAGCTCTGCTGGCTTGGAGGTGCTATCTCCATACTGACTGAGCTGCAGGCCAAGGAGTGAGAGTTCCTGACCTGATCTTTCTGGAGGCTGTTTTCACTCTCATCTCTGTTGCATATTGTAAGATGGCTCTTTCTGCCATATCTCATCTGAGGAAGCTGGAATATTCCGGGCTCATTACCCTCACTAAAGGCCAAATTGACAAAGCCTCCTTTACTTTCTTCAGCATAACAGTCTGACATGAGTGTTTGATCACTGACTTCTGTGGAGGTTCCTAGACTGAAAGTTTTGTTTTCTTGCCAGGTATCACTATTTTGTGCAACCTGAATGTCAGGGATCCCTGTTTTTATTAGAACGTCACCTGACTGTCTCATGGAAGAATGAAGAGTCTCAGGGATAGACTCTGGCAATGAGTTGCCTGCAGATTTAATGTTTGTAAGGGAGTTATTCTTACAGCAGGAAAGCATCAATGGAACACACAACACTTTAGACTGATGGTCTTTGTGGACCTCAATCAGTATTTTGCCTCCCTCTTTTTCCTCCTTATCTATGGAATTTAGAGCTCTAACTTTGGAATTTGTTTGCTGCTCCTCATTACTGTTGCACCCCAGAGTTTGCAGAGGTTGTGGATCATGTCCCAGGGTTCTTAGCAGAGAAGGTGGGGTGCTGCGGTACTTCTTCTTAATTTTATTGTTCAGGTCTTCCACTGACTGGGCATAGTTGCTCCAGCTGTGAGGAAGCCTTTCACAGGAGTGATGCCTCTTGTGGCCAAGCAGTTCTTCCTCCTCTTTCAAGCTTCCTGCTGCAGAGATGACAGACAAAGTGTCTACTGTCAAGGCAGAGAGGTCCTGAAGGTGGCCCAGCTGATTATCCAAAGACTGAAGTGTTTCCTTGACAAAGTACACTTTCTCAGCGACGTCCTTCAGCTGGAGACACATCTCTTCTACTCTGAAACCAGAAACAAAAAGTAAAATCTTATATTTAAGTATAACATGATCCTAAACCAATTTAGTGGTTTGGTGCAACCAATAAAGTGATTATGATCAATACAGAACATAAAAATGAAATATTAAAAGTCATCAATATAGACAGCATCAACAAACAAACGATTAAGCTAAAACAAGAAGAAAGAAATCAGGATTTGATCTGTGAATATCTTACTTTTCCAGTGTTGTTTTTATTCTATGGACAGTATTGCAATTAAAGTTCTCATTCTTTTCATAAAGGTACATCACAACACACTTTTCTTCAAAATCATGGAGCTTCTTCAAATCTTCGATGCTCAAGTAAAGCTCTATAAAGGAAGAGATACTGAGTTTAGATTTTTCTCATTTAGTTTTACAGTGATAAGATAAAAGCTTTACTGTAGAATATAAAGCAGAAAACAAGGGACAAAGCAGCCTTTAACTCCTGTTAACATCATTTAGAGCTCACTCAGAGTAATTAAGACTTAAAACATCTTGGCCAGCTTTTTCACCGGAACACCTTTGCCACTGTCCTCATCATCTGCAATATTATCTACTCGCAGATGGCTTTTAACAACCAGAACCTTTTCTTGTATACATTCACATCACATTTCTGAAATCCATATCCATTTTTAAGAGACACATCTTAGAAAAGGTTGTTAAAATGAAGTCTGATACATACAATAACTGTTTCAAAGCTCCGATAAGCAGGACTTGTGAGTACAGCTGGCTAGCATGTATTCATGCCATTCCCAGAACTTACTCAGTCCAACATGCTTTCCATGTTCCAATTCCTTTGACTGATGTTGATAGATGGTGGAGATGCACAGAGATAAGTGGCTCAGGAGGATGAAAGGTGGTGGGAGCCATGGCTTTTCATGGTAAGTCATGATGTATCGGTATCGATTGTATTTCCATAGCTTGTTGGAAATAGATTTCATTTCAAAGTACACATTGCTGTAATGTCAATCACAACATTTAAGAAAAAACATTAATATTTTGTGAGTGTTAAAGACAGATAATGTAATTATAATGAAAGGGTGAAGTCTGCTAAAAGCTTTTTCCTGACACCACTGAAATAAAAGCATCAACATAAACCATGCATGTGTATATAATTTAGTTGGGAAAGGAGTTTGTCTTATTACTATATTGTACTGATAATACCTCTTAGCTTCACCCTTTTCCTTCTTTTCACTTTATAAAAAAAAGGGGAACAATATACCTTCTCCCTATTTCCTCAGGTAATGTATGATTGTTTACAATTCAATTATCACTGTAAAACGTATAACTTATTAAATAGTAATTATAACAAATGTATAACATTGTACACAATAAATGGTGAAAAATAAAAGATCTTTCAGAAACGTTTTTAGTAATAAGCAAGTACCTTGAAATGATCTACTTTTAACTACAGGATAAATGGTCTTCCTCTCCTGATACAGTATACTGTATGTACAGTATATGTACGTATACACTGTATATACTGTAAACTTTATATATATACAGTACATCATATCTCTGATTAAACTTACTTGAAGAAGGCTATTAGGATGTTGACCATTATGATGTATTGAAAAAACAGGTAGACTGCTTGCAGAAATGGAGTTAGGAAAGCACCAGGAGAACATATATTGTTTTCTGCGCAAGCTGTTGAAAGACAAATAAGAAACACATTAAACAGTATAATGAAATCTGTACAAACAACCATACATAACCTAAAGGTAATATCTGAAGCGTAAAGGCTTGCAATAGCCTTACATTATTTACAAAATTACAGCAAACCACTAAGAATTCTGTGAATGCATCTGAAGTATTTCCAACAACGCTGCACCTCCACAGATTACAAAATGTATAAATTGGTTTCCTTGAATAGGAGTCATATGGTGCTAGAGGCAAAAATGGATCAGAACATACAGTAATGCACTGGATAAAGGTTAACAAATGTAGAAGTACCCTACCATCAATTTCCCCTGCATAGACTTCACCAAATATCATCCAGTATGGCTGGAACACAATATCTTTAGCCAGTGTCCAGGAAGGGGGCTCATTGGGTGAGAGAATAGCTTTTCTGGATACCCCAAAGCTAAGAAGTACAATTGCCATCATTATAACAATGTAAAACATGTTGGCAGTCTGTAAAAAGAAAACATATTTATTAAACATAATATGTCATATACTTTAAATATTCCTTTTTATTATCAAGCCGATGGACACAGACTGAAATGCTTATTAATGTCTTTTGTACCAAGCTTATTTTATGCTGAAACAACTCTTCGTTCACACTAAGAGTGCATTTCTCTTTAATCATCACTTTGAGGACATTTCAGACCCTCAGATCTGAAAAAAAAAGATTGTATAGCTATACATCCCAAGTAAAATAAAGTCACCATACCATTTTGATTGGTCAAGTAAAATTGGATATAAATTGATTTGGAACATAGATGGGGAATGAAGTAAATGAGTAGCATGATGCAGGAGATGGAAAGGATATCAGCAAATAAGTGACAGTAAAGTCACAAAACCCTAGCTTACATGAGACTGGGACTCTGTGGCGGACAGTAGAAGGCACTGAAACAACCTGAAAAGAGAAGCCTGAGGTGAACTGTGCTAATACGGAAGTAGGATAGGGACCAGAAGTGAGGTATCATTTGCTGAAATCTGTTAGAACTGAATGGCTGAGGATGGATTCCAAGAGAACTTCCTAAAAAAATAAGAAATGGCAGCTACAATTGCAGGTGAAAGCTTGGGGATGAGTTGACTTGCGGGCCATTTCTGCACCAATTGGACATCAATAGAAGGAGGTAAAGGGGCCTTTTTTGACGTAAAAGCCTGGGCCACAACTGAGACACAGGCAGCAGGGATGGAGAGAGCTATGAATGAGGAAGCCTGGACCCAGTGCAGACTGATATCATGCTAACGCACCCTGTAGGTAGAGTGTCAGTGAGGATGAAACTTGAAATGAAACAAAAAAAGACAGGCTGACCAGAAATGTAGATAAAAACAGGGGGAGGAAAGGATGGAGTGAGGAAATCAGTAAAGGGGGGGGGGGGTGATGGTATTAGAAGAAAAGGAAGAAAAGACCAAGTGCCATGCAGAGAGCCTTTTTTAGCATGTTTTATCATTCTTTGAGAAGAGGCGAATAAGCAACTCCCTTCCTTGCTTGGAAGAGGTGAGTGTAAACCAAAACTTTTTTCTCTTTAACCTCTCTCTAGTCTTGTTAAGATTAGAAGATCTGAACTTTTGTTTAACAAAGCCTATTCTGTTTCCATTTTTTTGGAAAGTTCTTATGTTGGCTTTCTGAGGCTTAAACAAATACTCTGACCAGTGTGTCACAAATATGTTTTCTTTTTAATTATATTCTGTACATCTTTATTTACAGGTTAAAATTCAAATTAATGAGAAAATCAATTATTGGTGAAAGGACAGTTTCTCTAAAACTCACCATCTTAGCTATCATCATCAGATATGGGCCTGCATGCTGGTTGACTGCAAACAAATCCAGAAGCCGCACGTACCAAAAAATTATGTCCAGGCAGTAAATTATTCGTCCTGCTGTTCTCATGGGCACATCTTCCCATCGTAACCCAAAGCCAACGACAAATAAAAGGATGGCTAAGAAATCTGTGCAGTTCCAGTACTCACTAAACCAGACATTTATCTTCTTAATGGGTTTTCCTGGCTCTGACATGAAAACCTTCAATAAGCCATAAATAAAAATTAGCAAAAGAAAAAAGAGCCATGTCACACAAGGATGTCAACATTATTAGTTATTAGAACAGGAAAGTTACTCCAATTTAATCCATTCCTTACAGTTTTTGTTGTTTAATATAAAGTAAATGATATTCACCAGTTGACTGATTTTGTCATACAGTACAATTTAAATTGTATTTGATCATTAGTCTGTTTACCAAAGTGGCACAAAGAACAGAAAACTATAGTAAGGAAATATAGTAATTATTGTGCATTACCAAGTTACTTTTATCAATAGTAGGAAGTTAAGAAAAGTTGAAAAAATAACTTAAACTGTAAATTTTTGCAGTGCTTAACATGAATAACAAATTCAGACAGAAAATGTAAGATTGCTGTAACAGTTTTAAATCCACAATTGCAGCAGGTATCTGATAATAATCTTAGCAAACAAATTGTTAGGTGATACATAACCCAAGGCAGTTCTTAGAAATCATCTGACACAATTTAAGTGAAATACATGCTCTCCTTTCTGTTGCAATATGCATTTAAATGTTATTCTGTATCAGAACACATCAGCCCCTCCGCACTGGATGTAGGAAGTTAACGGGTTTTTTCTTGTTCAACGTTTTTGAAAACCAGGTTTGATCGTAAATCATATATAATCAACGTGATTAACTACAAACATTTGGTACAAACAATGAAGGCAAAACACATTCTTTAAAAATCACATTGTCAACACATGCATTTCTGATTTTGTTATAAAACTATATATAAAACAGAATGTTAACCAAATGTTAAATAATACTGACTGCAGATAGATCTCTTTCAGAATATAATTTATTAAAAAAACAGTAAATCCAGGACATACTATATGCATTCACTTCCTCACCTCTCTGACCTTCTCAACTGCTGTAGTAAACACATAAATGATCACTAGCCACTCCTGGATGGTGGGCTTTGGCTCCATTTTTACTAATACTGTGTACGAAAACAGCATCAGGAAGATCATATAGGCCATCTGCAGGAATATGAACCACAACACATTTTCAAAAATTAATATACAGTAACACAGCAGGTGTTGGTCTTGTACTACTGACATAACATAGTAAAAAAAAAGAAAAGTGGTTCAGATAACATCTAAATGGCAGTAAATCCTAAACTTGTAGTTAAGAAATAAGTGAGCGATTACTAACTGTGTGAAACCAGAATTTTACAATTGGTGCATTGTAAAATTCATAGACTTTCCGTGTCCAGAAAAGTCCTTTCTGCTGTGTAGTCAGAGAGAAATCTATATCTTCTGGTTTTTCAGGTCCGCGTTCAGGATCACAGTCATTCTACAGTGAAGAAAAGTATTTAATTAGCATTTGAAATAAATACTGAAAATGAAAATATATATACTGTATACTCTGCAACAGCATCTTAATGTTATAGTAGATTGAAAAGATTTTACATGATTATTACTATTAAATGATTTTACATGATACGATTAGCATAATCCGTATAAAAACTGACAATTAAGTAATTTCATCATCCTTTTTGTCTTGTTTTTTCACTAATTTGAAAATAAAAGAAACAGGAAAAGACAGTTCATTTACCTGGGCTCTGAATGCAAAAGTGTGTGTAGTGCACTTGGGTAAAGCCTCATCAACATTGTGTGGTACAGATCTTGTTTAATCCACATTGAATATATACTGTACAGTACATGTGTGTAAATAAGGAGTTTGGGGATTCTGTTTTAATGAAATGCATAGCTGAGACATGAAATTAATCATGGTGCATATACAGTAAATAGTTAAATTGTGATAGTATAAATATACAGCACAGGTTAGTGTTAGGACAAAGAAATAATAAAGAAGCCAGAATTAACTAATTAAAATCCAGGAATTAATGTCTTTCTAAAGAATCCTTGTTAATTAACAGAATGAGTGTTCTCATCCTCTCTTCTCTGAAAAACAAAACATCAAGATTTTGTATTCACCACTTGTGGCTGATCTTTCCCATTGGATCCATGACTCCCACTCTCCAAGTTTAACTGGTGGGACTCCTGAGACTGAGGAATATGGGACATTTCTGCCTTACTTTTGAACTCAAGCATCAAAATGGTGGGAGGCAACAAGATGCTCAAAATAACCTGAAGGTACAGAAGCACAAACACTGAGACATTTTCCAGATTGAGTTAAAACATGAAAATAAGCATACATTTTGCTTATGCCAAAAATATTTTTGCCAATCAATTTTATATAACAACATATAGCTGTGTTAAGCTCAAAGACACTAGCTAATTATAAGTGTGTAGATTTTTAAATAATGTACTTGCATATTGTAATCATGTCTTTATTTGTATTATTGTCAATGGGTGGCCAACATTTTCTAATTCAAATGTTAAGAACATACAACACAACAATTTTTGTATTCATATTACTTTTAATACATTTTATATATTCTTCAAATCTCACAAATGTTAGGAGCATTTTTTAATAGTAATGTATCTGGCTGAACAGTTCACAACTGTTTTATCTTATCTAATGCAGAATACCCAACAAAGACCTGATATTCAGTGCTTCCTTCTTGAAATATAAACAAATGTCTAAATACAGCACATAGTGCTATTATTACTATTAGTAGTAAGAACATTAAAGTTTATTCTGCTCAACTGGTTATTAATTCTTAATTGCATTTAAAATGTACTCCATGAAGTACAATAACTGTTATGCGACATAAGGGATTATTTAACCAAGAATCCATTTGAACTAAGGGACACATATTTTTGGATATACTGTACTGTATGTATCAGCTTTTATTTCAGATGGATTTTAAAATGGGCTAATACAAGTTGTATAAATTATGTAAATTATGCTGAGGCAATAGCTGTAAATATGAACCCCAATATATTAATTTTTATCATTAATCTTTCCAGCTTCTTACTGCTTCGGTTTTGAGTTAAAAATGCAAACACATAATGTTTGTCAGTTCTGATTTTCAGTTATTCCCAGGGTGGGGTGGGAGCATTTATTAGTGTTTTACCTTATACCAGGAATTTTTTCTCATGTTTAAGCGTCCCATCCATAGTTCAGTTAGCAACATCTGCGTACAGGTGTGAGACACAAAGGGACGCAGCCCAGAGGACACTGCCATCTTCAGGCAGGTGAAGTTGCTCCAGTTCTTCATCTCATAGGTGAGCAGCTTCATGGCCATTCTCTCATTTTGTCTAAAAGCATTGTCCAGGAGATCCACTGCCAGCTGACCAAACTCTCTAATAAATAAGAAGGAGACATGATTTTAAAGAAAAAATAATAAGATAATACAAACTGTATGGTATAATGCTGCTCTTTTGAGTAAAGCATTTACATTTTATTGCTATTTATACTGAATATTTGTGTGCTATAGATAATATTCCACTATATAATGTTACTTTCTTTGTGTGACCAACTTAACTTTTTATTGAAAGCATTTTTCATTTTAAATAGTATTTTGGACTGAATAGGTATTGCTCAACTGTACATTTGTAAGTATAAAATGCAAATTCCATTATATCTCTAATCATACTGTTAATGATAAAGTTCAATATCTAACAGCATCTTATACCTAGCTGTTTTTAGGACTCTAAAATTGTAAAAGAGTGCCAACAAATGGTTTTTGGGAGGTTAAATTCTAATCTTGTACTTCTGCTCTTCTATGTATAAATCTGGCCAGGAGTCCACAACTCTACGGATATCTTTTGAAACACCCTTCACCTTCACGTTTCACCACAGCTTCACTGTTGCAGCAGCCTCCCTAGTTCATTCCTTGTAAGTGAGGGGGGGTGATGATGACAACTTTGACCTTTTGTCAGGCCTGTCATTTTCTCAGCCAGGTACGTTAACACCAAAGTATTAAGTATGCTATTCTTTTATTTATTTATTTGTATTTGCACTCCATTGCAATTAGAATTTGACCAAACTATTGCAATATTGTACTGTATATGGATGAAAGTGCACATACTGTGAGAATATCTTTAGTTCTTCTGAAGTGTTATCCCCCATGTTGCTTTCCTTGGCTTCGTTTGCCATAGCTCTGTATAGTTTGCAGGCCACTACAGCCTTTGCCATGGCCTCTTCCCCATGTTGCCAGAGAAACAGAGCCATCTTTTGTCGCTTCATCAACACTGCCCACACAAACAGATCATTGAAGCTGTAAGTGAACAGTGGAGATTCATTTTCCTGGGAAAAAATCAGGTCCGCTTTTTGCTTCTTTTTCGACTTTTGATGAAAAAGTGTCTTTTCCTACAGGAGAGTAAAATAATGTTAGAAATGAGTCCACACTACACTAAGGGACTGCAAGTTAACTTTCATTATATATTTTTTTTCACGGTAAAAGAAGATTTAAACACATCTTAATATTTAAATTGAACAATTTACTCTTCATGCCATCAGTATTACTTTGGAACTACTGAAATAATGTAGTTGGTTGTTACATAAATTGTCATTTGCATTTATAATTTTGACTATTTTCATGAATAATAAATCTGTTCATATAAAAAAAATCATTATAGTTACCTTGCGTTTGTAAGGCTGAGCTGTTCTGAAGAAATATGATTGTGGTACGTTGTCTTCATTTCCATGCCTGCCATAGAGCTGTTTGCTATCATTGTTAAAGCTGACAGAATTTCCTTGACTGATTTTCTGAATGAGGAAAACAATACAAAATGTGAAGCACTATTTACATGAAGAATTAAGCATAAACATATTTGGAACATTTTTATAAAATGAACATAATGTATTACAAAATGTAGATTTATAGGTTGGAAACATTGACACCAATTTGAAATATATAAAACTTCTACTTTCGGAATACAATTGTCCACACTCATTTTTTTGCATGAAAATGACGTTCTTGGAGAAGAAACACCTATTATTTTTGTATTTCACACCAGTTATAAAATATGACAGTGAAATGAATTACTTTCACATATTTTACACAATGAAAATATATTGCTGTTGTATGAATTTCTACACTGTAATGAGCGAGTCAGTGTAATGATGATACACTATAACAATTTTAAAACAAAGAAAAAGGACTCAGATTTACACGAGTATTTGTTTGAATATAGTACAATATTTCTTATGTAAGAACATAAGAATGTTTGCAAATGAGAGAAGGATTTTTGACCCAGGATATAAAGGAACAACTAAAGGTTTATTCCATGCTGAAGAGAGAAGAAAAGAAACACAATGTGACATACCCGAAGAAGGCTCCATTCCTGAAACGTTGTGTTTCTTTTCTTCTCTTTTCAGCATGGAACAAACTTTTACTTGTTCCTTTGCAGCCTACACATGTTGACACAGCCACCTACTTGAACTACTTTGCCCCACGATTTTTTCTAGCTTTTAGATTGATGTGATTTCAATTCCTGAAAGAAGGGATAAAATGGTGGCTGAACAGTTTGTTACAGCTCCTGCTTACCTTTTTCTGTCTGTAGAGGCTATTGTAAAGAACTCGGAAATGCTTGCGTGTATAGGTACTCCGATATGCTCCCCCAATTAAGTATTCAATCACCAGACCAACATCAATCAGTGATATCTTGTAGTCTGGCGGAAGATGACTCTGTAGATGGGTTATCATTTAAAATATTTAAAATTACAGAATAAATATTACTTTCTCAAATCTAGTGTGCATATATTCAATGATGACTGGAAGAATCTTTGTAAACTGGATTAAAATGAGTGCTCTTCTTAATCTTCTTATACATTTGACTGCTGCAGTCACAACTACACATACTGAAGGTATTCTGTCAGACAGCGTTAGCAGTGTATTGTCATTAATTTTAGATAACTTTGTATTGTCTTCCAGGGTGCATTTATGCAGACTATTTCTCCATGTTCACTGCAGTCTTTTTGCTCTCTGGAAATGATACTCAGTTCCATAGTGTCACTCTTCTATTAGTCTACTTTTATCTGTTATCTTGGCTCAATGGAGACAAGGCCGTATTCTAATATCTGTATCTAATATATGTCAACATTTTGTGGAATTCACAATGGGATTTCCAAATAAAGTTTCCTAGAATTAACATAGATGAAAAAAATAAGGAAAGAAAGTCCAGTAATATGAAAAGAACTTTGTCTGTTAAAGTGCAGAAATCTTAACAATATAGCAAAAAATTGTATTCATATCTTTATTTATTATGATTTTATTTGGAATCACAAGTTATGATTCATTTAATCTATTAAGCTCTCTTGACACATGTGTTAACACTGTTGGGAGGAGAACACAAAATAGACTTTCTTTCTGAATATTCACATATCACAGCCTGTAATCATATGTTAAGACCATAAATCCACTGGGAGGATTCAGTAACAACACAGCAAGCTCATAGACTGCAGACACATGGGGGGTGTTGAGGGACAAGGTGAGAATGACCTAGCTGTCTCAAAGCCACCTGACCTTAGTGATATACAGTATGTTTATGAGGTACCTAAAATGTTTCTGCTATGTATCTCCTTACCTGCTTCACATCCTTTACCAGGTGATATAAGAGACTGTGTGTTGGGCCCTGCCACTGTGGAATAAAAAGATATTTACAGTTTAGAAAGAAGGGCCATACTGAATGGTAAGCATCCATCCATACATTTTGTAACTGCTACTTACAATTCAGGGTCACGGGGAGCTGGAGGTAACAGCACATTAACCTTAGGGATTTCTTTGCACAGTAAACAGTACTAGTTTTAAGCAATAACTCTGGTTTAAAGTGACATATATGAGTTAATAATTTACCATGGTTTACGATTAACTATACACAAAACTAATAAATGTTTCAACACTTCTGTACCTTTTGGTTAATCCTTCTCCTGTGCCAGCTGTTTGCTATTGCTTTTTAAAGATATCACCATTGAATATATCTTACTTATTGATCTCTTTAGATAATATAAAAGGCTTTGTACAGTAAATATGCTACATGATAATATAAGTACAAATTGATAAGTATATAAGTACAAATAGAATAATTCAATCCACATAGTGTATATATGATAAGTAGTTAACTATACAGTAGAAATGCAATGAATACAATCATTAGTATTTTATGTTATTATACAAGGTCTTATATCAATTTAGAATCTGTTAATCTGTTGCTTTAGAAACATCTGCCTTGTACTGGAATGCCTTCTATCAAGGGGATAAATACTGCTTAATCACAGTAGTAATCCAACTTAATAGCTGGATTTTAGAAATGAAGTGGAACAAACAAAATAATCCCTATCCAACATTAAGTATAAGGTTAATTAGAAAATAAGCAGCTGGAAGACAAAAAGAACATCACCGTGTTGTACAACTCCTCCAATCGGGAGACTGTGAGAAAACGGTTCATGCACATTCCATTTTCTATCAGGAGCTTGACAAAATTCACTCGGTCCATCACAAGGGCATCAAGCATAGCCTGTTCCAAGGAACCAACCTGGACATGTATAGTACAAGAAAAACTCAACAATCTGCATTATAAGAAGCAAAAATTGTATTTAGTTTAATTTGTTATTTATTTAAATTAGACAGATTTATCATATCCTTAGTATTTTTTATTTCTTATATTTAAATGGAATTATTTTCATTGGGATAATGTATCTCAAGCTCCTGCATACTTTGCTTTTTATTAATATACTTTATTGTGTAAGTTAACTTTAGGACCCTCACCTAAGTTCTCTCAAGACTTCAAATGCAGTGGTAAATATACAGATTTTATTTTTAATTTTTGCATATACTCAGCAGGAATAAAATCATTTTCCAAGTCACATTTACATCTCATAGCAAAATAAAAATAAAATCATCATATTCAAACAATGTAATTCATTACATCACAGTACAAATACCTTCCAGTGCTGTCCATAGACCAGAATATGTTTTTTTGCAATATCAACTTGATCCCATGCTAATGCAATGCTTAACTGATCAGATGCTGATGCATGGATTCCTGGTAAAACATGGGATAAGAAAAGTTGTGTTACAGTATGTGAAAATTTAGATTTCATATGCACAGACAGGAAACAGACATTTTAATACCTGTAGATCACATTGAAATCTTGATAGGAAAATTATATATAAGACATTTACTTGAAGATAAAAAATATTTGTCATTTGAAAACAAAATTTCAAAGTACATCTGTTTCATTTACCTCAGACATTTTACCTCAGGTACTTCCTTTACTACTCCTGTGTTACTTCTCAATTATAAGGTTACTGTGCTTCCTTATGCACAGGTCCCATTTTGAAGAAAAAGAAAGAAATATGGAGAACATTTCCTTTCTGAGGTCTGTAGTTTTACAAACTCAGGCTTCACAAATGACATTTTCAATGTTAAAGTAAATCAGACTTTTCATGACTGTAGAGAGTAACAAAAGTTTATTTGAAGAGTCCATTACCTTTTAATATAACAGTTAACATAGCCGTGCATACATCTTGCTGATCGTCTGATTCTGCATCAAAGACAGTGATCTAGTTTAAGGGAGAAATACAATGTTACATATATGCATTAGATATTACACAATTCTCACTTGCTTAAAGACAAGGTATTTGCATTAATAAATGTGTTGTTTCAACATGTAGTTGTATTAAAAATAATAATGTTAATAATCAAATAATATTAAAAAAATAAAAAATAATATTGTTCATTGAAAGCAGAAGTTTACAGTTTTTGGAGTAAAAAAGGTGCAAGATGCTCTCCATGAATCTCAACAAAGTATTTTTGACATTTTGTGTGTCTTAACTGTACTTTTTTTTATACTTCACGTTCCTTTTCATACAGTATGGTTAATCACATTAAAGATTAATAAAATGGTGAAGAGAATGTAGGATAAATGCTTTTTATACAGTATATTCCCAATCTTAACTTGATCTTTGAGTGATACACTTCCAATTGTTTAGAGCTTGCTATGTCCTGGGACCAAATTATTATCCCCAGTTTTATAAATATGTAAATACATTTTGCACTTATTATTCCAATTATTCTGTTAACTCTCGTTTTAGAAATTCAAAAGCTTTTGATTTGTGCCTGACTGCTAACTATACAATTCTGTTTGATTGAGATCTAAGCTAGTCTTAGATCCCCAGCCTCAGAGCACTGCTGAGTTGGAGAATCACAGGTCTCAAAAGCAGGGTGTCAACACATGCAATCCACAGTGGACTGTGATACAAAACAATTATTATTTACGGCTTACTGTAGTGCTGATGCTGACACTGATACTGATGCATAATCAGACGAGTGCTGTTTTAAAGAAGCATACAACAGTATAGACAATTTTCTGGCAGTTAAATAAGATGCTGCACCATTGGGAATTGAATTTTGGGAATGAGCAGAATTAATTACCAGAAACTACAGTATAAAAGGGCTAAGTGTACCCCATTAAAACTTTGTGGCATAACAAGATAGCTGACATATTTCAGAATATGTGCAATTTATCTGAAATGCAGTTTAAGTAGACATGAATTCTGAGGAATTACATACAGAGAATGGGCCTATAAGTTACCAGTACTTAGATAGTCCTAATAATGTATTCTTTACAGTATGTCATTTCTCATTTCAGTCCACCTCAATGACAAGAAATTTAAGAAAGATAAGAAACAAAATAGCAAATTTTGGGACAGAGTTTGTCACATATGGCCCTTTTGATAGTAGCTTATTGATTCATTAAACATATCCAGATGTCTTTTTGAAGGAAGACAAAGTATTGGCTTGAACAAAGTGTTTTTGGAGCTTGTTCCATCTGCCCATCATCCATGGGGTAAGGAAGAGCCTCCAGTTCTTTATTTTAAATGCACTTCCATATACTGTAGTTTCCCCTTGTGTCCACTGGTTCATGTTTCACTGTTCATTCTGAAGACATCCATTGCATTGGCATTGTCAGTGCCCTTGTATGAATTTGAATATTTGTTTCAGGTTCCCTTCTTGTTTGTTTGAGTCTTAAAGGTTCTGTTCTTCCAGCTTGTCAGTGTAAGACATTCTCTTAAGACTTTGAATGTATCTTGTTGCTCATTTTCTTGATGGATTACAGAGCAGCAATAGATATTTTTTTAAAACGTGGTGACCAAAATTGTACACAACATTCTAAATGAGACCTACCTAGTGCATTGTACCATTGTAACATGAAAAACATCCCTTGATTGTAATTCTACACTTTTTACTCCGTTGTCTAACAATGTTTGCCTTTTCAACTGCTGTGCCACATTATCTGGAAAATATTAACAATGTGCCAACATAACCCAAATCTTTTAACTTACTGTAAATAGCCTCTTCATTTCAGTGTTTGTATTTATTGTTTATGTTTGAAACCTGTCCCATTACAGGTTTACATAATGCTGCCACCACCATGGTGTTGGCTGGGTGATGCATTGTGTTGTATTTGCACAAGAGGAAATGTTTTCCATGTAGACTAAAAAGTTCCAGTTGTGTATAACCTCACCACAAAACATGCCATATGTTTTGTTGTGATCTCCAAGTGGAAACTAAAGTGTTTTTTTTAGTTCCCTATAGGACAGCTTGGACCAGTCCTGGCCTGGACCCACAATACTGAAGCCATTCTGAACAGGGCACAAGTGTGCCTCCACTTCCTGAGGTATCTGAGGAAATGTGGGATGAATAAGCAGATACTCTTGAGCTGTTATTGTTGCACCATAGAAAGTGTCTCGACCAGTGACATCTTGATATGGTAACACAACACAGGACAGGAAGGCAATACAGAAAGTTGTGACATCTGCAAAAACAAAAAACTCATAGGATCTGACTTACTGTCCACTGAAGAGATCTACAGTATATCAACTGTTGCTGAAATAAAGCCTGTGCCATAATATAGGGTTTTAACCACCCCGGACACAAACTGTGCTTATATCTGTGGTCTGGCAGCAGGTACCACAGCATCAAATACACAATATTGACTGACGACTAGCCACTACCACCGACTGTAGAATGTTTAGAAGTTTTTGAAAATTCTTGGTTTACTGTTGTGTATTGCAACTATACTGTATGCTGTATGTTGTATTGTATTGTCTACTGGAAGATACTGTCTTTGCACTACTAACCTGCCGCTTTCACTTATTGCTGCTTTCACCTCTCTTTTACACAACAAAAGTGATTAAGAGTTCCAATGCACGTGTTACAAACGGCAAAGAAACTTTGATCTTGAACTATGCAGTTTGTAGATATTGTAACGCGTATGGCCGACATTGCAGGTTGTGCGAGCTGGCTTACCAGCGTGGTGACATCTCCTCCCTTCTCTGTGAACAGCAGGGGCCGCAGCCGTCGGGCTGACGGGAGATTTCCCTTTAGCTCAACTGGCTGGGTACCTGTTAAGTGACGCCGGAGGCCCGGGTTCGAGTCCCCAACGGTGGGGGGCCAACCTGAGGCGGCAACGGCGAGGGTGCATACCCACATGAACCCCTACAATATGTTGGTGGTACTTACTGAATCTCTGTGATCCATACATTCCATTAGAGTTTTAAAGAGCTGATTGCACTGTGTCTTTTCAAAACTGAAACTGTTCTGGATCATAAATAATGTGTCTTCTTTAATATCCGGTGGAAGCCCTCTAAAAAATACAGCAGTATCAGAATCACATTAAATCAAAGTTATTACATGTTTCCAACCCAGCTGATAGTGTACAGTGTTCTCCAAAACAGAATAACAACCTCAAAACATTTATGTGCCTTACTGTCCAGTAGTCTGTATTTGTTATCATGAGATTAATATAAATAACAAGTACAATATAATATCGATTATATATGTGGGTAATTAGAAAAGTGATTTCAAGTGATCATATGAATGATCATATGACAACAGATTAACTTTAAATACAGCTTGGAGAGAATAAGTCATCATTTGGTTGCATATCTCCTTGGGCAATAACTGCATGAAGTCTGAAAACCATTGAGCTCACCAAGCACTCTGTATAATCATTTGAAATGCTTGATTGTAGTTGATTTGAGTTCTTGCCTATTCTTGAGGTGTTTGGACTTCAATTTTTTGTCACATTATGACTAACAAGTCTACAAATTATTAAAAAAATGTATTTGGATGTTTAGATATACATATACATATACATTTAATAGTTATTAAAACAAAAGTTGCTCACTCAGCATTTACTTTTGTGATCTACAACACAAGCTGTGTTATGTTGACAATGCATGATGCATTGTGTTGACTTGTTAGCCTTCTTTTTGCTTAGTGTTTATAATAGCAAAGTTAATGATATGTTACTAAGTGATGAGCAGAAATGCAAAAAAAATCTGCTCGCTGTGAAGTATCTGCAATTCCACGCCAATATCTCTTTTTCGTCCCTTTGCATATGACTTGTTCACATTATTGGCTCTCACCTGCCTTCAGCTGTTTGTTTGTGCACGAAAGCCAGGAGGTCAGCAGCCCCCCCAGTCCCTTCAAAGACCACCACAGGCACAGGGGGGGTGCTCCTGACATACTCCCACACTAGTGGCACCGCACTGGGGTCACCTTCTACCAGCACTGCCACCACGGGAACACCTTGACCCAACCCTGAAAAAGAAGGTTCACCACACAGTTGGTCGCAACATCCTCCTGGATATGTTTAAGCTCCAAGGACGTGTTTGTGTAATAAAAGACCTGGAAAATATCCCTTTCAGGCTGTATTAAATTTTTTTGACTAAAGCTTCCAATACCAGTTCAATGTGTAGTTTTTAATAATCGACTAGACGTCTGATATTAAGGCAAGGCTTAAGACTGGAAATTGTGTTTTCTTATCCACTAATTAATATTTTGATTTTCAGTCCCCATTAAAATCTATGTTGATAGTGTAGCAATTACTATCTTCCCACCAGACATTTGGAAAGGAAATGTCCTGAGGTGGGAATGGCCAACCCCAGGGCTGGTAACTCCCGTCATTTCTAGAGGGGAGATGAAGAGGGAAACTGCATGTGAAAAACTGCTAATTTCCCCAATAACCTCAGGGTAAAACACAACTCCCCTTCTAGTAAGAAATGTCCAGCACTGACAGGATAAGAGACCTGCACCTTTTCAGGCAAGAACAAAGATAACTATGAGGAGACCTCACTCATTGACAAGGCAAACTACTGGACTGAAATGAGAGGACACAAGCTGAAACTACTAAGAAGTACAATTAAAGTGGAGAACAGGTGGCACTTTTTCACAACAGATTCTAGGAGACTGGAATAAGCTACCCAGCTGTGATATTAAACTGGTTTATTTTAACAAGCTAGTTGGGCCTCCTGTTTTTAGCCTTTCCTACTGTATGTTATATGTCTGTATAAAAACAATTCCAAGTTCCACAAATGTGCTTGGTATCTGTTAGATATATAAAATAAAACATATGCTGTATATAACTGTACATTATGACACAAAGTCATTATTAAATGTCACATTCCTTGACTAGTAAGACTTATACACATCTACTGAATCTGTATTTGAACTTGAGTAATTATATAATAATTAATTATATGTTAGTAATTATGTCTTATCCTTCACTGTGTTCAGTCTTCAAAGCCTTCTTCTTATGTTTTGGTGAAAGGAAGAAGAAAAAATGAATTATTTCCTAAGAAGTCTCAATTTTCATTGCAGAGATATGATAAGAAAAAAAATATCATGTACCAAAACCATAACAATATACTGACATCACCTATACTGTTCATGATACTAACTGGAGTGAATCTTCTGAAGTCCGATGATTTGTTCGAACTTTCTCCTCAGGTTCATCTCACTTCCGAACCTTCCTACAGTCCCATCGTCCACCAGGACAAAGTGAGAGTGCAGACTGTTGAGGCACATCAGTTTGCTCAGGGGGTTGCCCAGTGTTTGATAGGGACAAACAACCTGAACAGGTAAAACAAATTATTTTACAATTCTGCCTTATTTCACTGCAGTTCTTACTGTTTGACTGTTAAAAATACAATTGTGCTACTTTCGAAAGAAAGAAAATAGAGATCTGGAATGTTTCCTTTTTTGTCTGCTTTGTCAGTAAGTTCATTTTTACACAACATAAAGGTAGATTTCAATTTAGATGAAGCAGAGACAGCAGTGAAATTAAATATTTTTTTATTTGATTCCATAATTTTAAAAACAAAAAGAATAATTTTGCATGACAACACAAGGAACTGTTACATTAAATTAACAGCTTTCTTACAAAGATACATATCTGATCTACTGTGATGAAGTTTGTATATATCAGTCTTCAAACAAAATGAAATGTCACACAAGTAGCATCTACTTCATTGTGTCTCCTATCAAGTTTAAAGAAAACTAAAGCTGGACACTTTAATATAAAATTAATACTGGTTATATAAGAGTAAAATACATTGTGGAAAAACAACTTACGCCTATCAGATTTAGCTTGGAAACCAATTAGAAATCTCACAGTTAATAATGGTTCATTTTAACGTGTAAAAGAAACATTCTGTAAAAGTATAAGAAGCATAACAGTATGAAATACAGAATATTCAAATTAAAGTTGGTGAATTAAGCAAGCATCAATCCAAGATTGCTATTGCAATTGCTATTATTATTATTATTATTATTATTATTATTATTATTATTATTATTATTATTATTATTATTATTATTATTATTATTATTAATGAATAGAAGCAACACTTACATCTTTCCCTATTAGGTCAGATTGGTTCTCAATCACTCCCCATGGAGCTATTCCAATTGCATACCTCTTCCGGAAATCATGATCACCATGAGTTTTAAGAGCATCCCCAACATGTCTTGCTATGCCTGGAAGATAAAAGGAAGGAAGTGTGTGTAGGGGGTCATTCTATGCACTTTTTGGTCACATGCACTTGAGATAAGATATTTTCTAGTTCGATAACCATAGGAGGATATTCATTTTGTACATACTATACATCCATACAGAAATGTTTAAGTGTGCAGCTTAACCAACAAACTCTCTTTCTTATGTATTAATATTCTTACCTGTGTGCAGACAAGAATACTTCAGATTCTGAATGATATAGTACTAATATAGTTAGCAATTTGAAAAATATTGTGTAAATTGATATTTTAAATATAAACTAAGTAAGCATTTGTATTCTTATATTCCGTGATGAAACATTAAGTACCTTTATAAATTTATTGTTTGAGGAAATAATGACTCATTAGCAGACAGAAATGTATTGCATTTACATTACACTCAAAAAAGAGAGGAGACGTTTAGAATGTTACCAATAACCTGTAAAATATGCTTAGGTGCTCTTGTTAAAGCTGCTGAATTCAAATCAAGGGACAGCATGCAAAAACTGTACAGTGCACAACTATAGTCAATCTATTGACCATATATTATTGAACTGAAATCAGTCCTGAGATGGACAACTGGAATGATAATGCACCTGGAAAGTGTGTCATATGTATTTGGATTATGTTAATCAGTATGAAAATGTTTTAAATGAATAAAAACTCCTCTTACGGGATTCTAAATTTTAAAAGGGTCTGGCAAAGTCAAACGCCTTCTTTTCTTAGTTCTTTAAATTATATTTGATCATATGAACCAATGGGTGTTCCACTGCAGACATGTACAGTAACTGTTTTTGTTGCTTAACTGAAAAAAAAATACCTGCATTAATGCCTTCGGTCACTATCCATGCTCCTGTTGTTTCTGCTGCCTTGATCAGGCCCTTTCCAAAGATCTGTTTTACCTTGGGAGGGAGCTCAAAGTTATGATTGCCTCCATGGACAGAAATGACCAACTTTGGTAAGTCCATCTGCCACTCCTTCACTATAAAGTGTAACAGTTGGTCCAATTTTGTATCATATGACACTCTGAGGTACTGAAAATGAGAAAGAAACATGGTTTTGAAGTGCTGTACATGTAATGACAATTGTCCAATTCCAACAAGTAGACAGCAAGACTCTTATCGTACTGTAAATTTGTCCTTACAAGACATGCATTCAAAACAGAAGGCCTGAATTGTAAGTAATTATTATTACTTTGTTAGATTATTAGTTCATCTAAAAGGAATCAGTTTATTTAGAGAGAATTAGAAAAATGCTAGATTTTTCACAAACTTATCAGGAAAATTAGGAAATATTTTTGTAGTAGGTGTCACATTTCTAACTCACTACACCACCTTTGTTGTACTGTACGTCCTTATAGAATGTTGCCACATCAGCAGAAAATGAGGACTCAGGTCTTTATTGATGTAGTGACGTGTAGTCAGGTTGCCATCAATCCCTATAAGAAGAGCTCTGTAGCAACCAAACACTTAAACTGTCCTGAGTGTAACACTTAAGCTTTCCCATCAATTGTTCTGTTGTTTGTGGTAATAAGTGTTATCATTCTGCACTTGTTGGTGTCCATCATGATGGTCTAAACTAAACCTAAATTCATCACAAAAGGGAACTTGGAACTGCTGGAGAGATTACTTGAGATGTTGGTCTAATATCAATAAAACATCAAGAAAAACAGAAAGCACAGATAAGAAAATGACTGCTCAAAATGTTCAGTTTGGAGTGATTTAATCAGATGTAATTAGAGACATACCATTGAAATGGTATTAGTACCATTGCTTTTTCATATTTATAGCAATTGTCTAGATCGAGGGTCAGTAATGTATTTGTGCCAAACTATGCACTCTTAGAGAGTCTTATCGATTCTTCAATGTAAAGACCATGTCCCTGATATGGGCTGAAAACAGAAAGGTTTTTGTAAAAATCACTGAGGATCAAATTGCCCAGTCAGTGGTAATTTTCTATTGTATTATAAATCAAGAACATCTTCATACCAAGATCTGAGCTTAATTATGTGAATATTCTTGTTGCTCCATCTGCTTTGATGCACAGGCAGTCTGAAGCAAAGCTTGAGGAGATGGACAGAGCATACCAGGATATTTCACTCCACAGGAATATTGGGAAAATTTTGGCATGCATTGTGGACTGTCTACGTAGATGCAATCATGATCTTTCTTGTCAGAAAAATGTTAAAACTACTTTGAACTGGATGACGACACGCGAATAATGTTTCCAACATCACTGCAAATCTAAACAAACCATAATTATAGAATTTAGGAATTCATAATTTTATATTTACACATGTAAGTTAGAAAGTAAATACAGTCATTTAGAAAGTCATGTACAATTGTAGTAACGTGTATTTACGGAAATCTTTATATGTACTTTTAAACCTGTCAGATGTTTCAGGAAAAAAATAAATACAGCAGATTTTAGAAGTGGCAACAATCTGGGTGAATACAGTACCAATTATCTCAAATCTTTGGACACGTATTCTGAAATGCACCAATAAATGCAGATATTAAAAGTTGAATATGAGACCATATTCATGTTTTAAGCATCCTTCTAAAGAGGTGCTTCTGATCGAAATAGAAATTCAACAGAGCTTCATTTGTGCAGGTTGACAACAGTTTGATGTGCTGATGGGCCTTTCAGTTTCTTCACATGGCTGTGGGATATGAAAGCAACTACAATCTTTTATTGGCCTCTGTTTAATACTTACAAGTTAACACCTCACCTTTCTGGTAGACATGGTTTTAGTTCTAATTTGTATGACGATGACACATATATTTATGTTTTGTTAAAAACATTATTTCGGTCAGGCACTGTTTACTTTGTCACACTGCCTGTCTTAGATTAAATGCTAAGAAATTGATGCAGCATATCTCTTTACATCTGAACTCTGAACAGGTTGAAGTTAGAATAATTGGCTCTCCTTATCAGGTATGCAAATGTGTCAACCTAAGTTTTAATACTTATGGTCCTGGAATCAGTCCAGGTAGCTAAAGAAAGGCAAAGTTCTTTATTAAATGGCATTTGTACAGAAAAGGGAAATGTACTAGAAGTAATTAAAATTCCAAGGTCTCATTGTAGTCTCTCAGTTGTCCTTAAAAGAACTTGACAAGTTACTTATAGACCATTTGTAAAACATATTCATAGCTACTCAAGGAAGAAACTACCCAGTGACTAGAAATGTGCTAATGTAATCCCCAACCACAAAAAGGGAGAAATATCTTCACTACATGCTTACAGTATAGACCTACAGTATAGTTTCTCTAGCTGTTAATAACTCCTCTGATCCCTGATGTTCAGTATGAAAAATACCAACTAATGCCCTCAAAAGATGTTTTAGTGTCCCTCAATGCAGACTTAACAAATGAGGAAATCATTTATCCCACATTCAATCAAACTACTCAATAAATGAGTTCACAACAAAGGAATATTGGTTTGTGGGCAAGTGCAAATAGTTTAGGTTATGTTACAGTATGTGCAAAAATGGAGGGGTATAGTGTAAATATGAGGAAATGTATATATATATATGTGTAGCTTGATTGTGGGGGAAGTTTGAATTGTTTGTGTCTTGAATACACAAATGAACTGTTACCCTCCTATACACCTACTCGTCAATTGTAATCTTTGGACTCTGGCCTCTGAGTTTCCAAAACAAGACTACAAACATTGGAAGACCCTGAATAGAAACCTCCCAGCCAATATCAGACCTTTTAGTCAGTCAGCATTTTCAAATCCTGTTTTAAAACTCACTTCTTTAACGTTTTTAGTTATTTTAATTTTACTTTACTTATTTTTGTCTTTATTGTTGTAAACAACCTGGAGATATCTCATGAAAGGAGTGACATAAAAATAAAGATAGTTATTATTGTTATGTAAATAAATATATTCAAATCTATATGCTTTTACAAAACTATCCACTAATTTATCCTCTTTTTCTAAAACGTTGAAAGACAGGAATTCACTTTATTACTGTAGCTCCAGTATAGGTCCATGTTTTGTTGGCACTGTACTTGAGACATTACTGCTTTTGCTGTGGGCTATGTTATTAGCTGAGTATGAACAAAGTGCCTTAGATATCAGTACTGGTGTGGTATGTGTTATGTGAGTCCTACTGCTGCTAACTGAGCGTGAATCAATCCGTGTGCTGTTAGCTTGCCTTGCATCATTGACTCCTACAGGTTGCTAGGCTCCTGTGAGCCTGTAGCATTATCAGCAAGAGCTGTTTCTGTCTTATCCCGGATGCTCTCTTTCTCCTTGCCATTATGGACTTGAGTATAAACAATAGCAGCTGAGATTGGAAAGATAGCAATTGATGTGTACAGTCCAGAAAATTCTTGATTATTCCTAATATTTTTCTCATCACCCTCAACAGATGTAGTTAACTTTACTGTACCTAGGTGCTGAATGTATAACTTCTTCTGATGATACATCCAGCAGCTACTGTATATCACCCTGCAACTCAAAACAGGCAATCCACTGAAGCTAAGTTGATTTAGCAATACCTGGATGGGAGACTTCCTGGGAAAGCAAAGGTTGCTGCTAGAAGAGGTGTTAGTGGGACCAGTAGGGGGCGCTCACCCTGAAGTTAGTTCAATGGCAAACAGCTATCAGGGTTCTAATCTGAGCTCTGACTTGTGTCCCAATACCCAAACCATTAAGATATGGTTCTTAGTCTCTGTTGTAGTCATTTCTCTTGACTAAGGGTTTCTGCAAAACTTGGCCACTCTTATTAAAAATTTTTCAAACCTTAGCATGAAAGGATCGAGCTCCATCTTGAAAGTCAATTGTGCCAAAAGCATCCGTAGGACTGGCCTTTGTGTGTTTCTCAACAGACCACTCTTCTCTCTCACTCTCCAGGGCTGACATGTAGAGTGGGGAGCTTAAGTCCAAGCCTGTATGTTCTCCAATCAGTCGGCCACAGCAGCACCTGAGAAGGAATATTCAAATTAAATTTCTGTGGAAATTACTTTGACTGGGTGACCACTGCTTCAGAAAAAAAGAGATACAAGAAATGTCAACTTAAAACAATAATTATACATGCACCATTGCCGTTTAACGTTTAGAATATTATAGGCAAACTCCTACATTTCCCACAAGCCTCTGGGGATGACCTATTGCCAGCTGTCGCCTGTCCAGTCCAAGAATAATGATTGGTCAGATGTATTGTATAAAACCAGGACTTCCTAAGGGAGACCTGGTTACAGTACCTGCTGCATGGAAGAAGGAAGCAGATCCTTTAGTGTATGACATGGTAGGCAAAGCTCAAGTTAGGCAAGCAACTAAGAGAAGGAGTAGTCAAGGCTTTTTCATGTGGAACATAATTTTACAGTTTTGATTTTTTAAATCTTGTTGTTTCCTAGTCAGCAAGGTGCACAGTAGCCCCATTGGGTTAAGTTAGGAATATAGGAGATGTCAGTATAGAACTGAGACAGAGATAGATTTTTGTTTTCCATTTAGTTTTCATTCTTACTCAAAGCTGTAAATAAAAAGCACTTGTTTTGCACCAATTCTTGTTCCACTTGCTCAAGGGGAAACCCAGCACTCTGCCACCCTGCATGGTGTCACATATGGTGGAGAATGTAGGCGGTAGGCTAAGCGGTGTTTGCACACCCTGGCAAACAGTACCAATACAAGTGAAAAAAATATGAAGATAATTCATAATTCATAAAAATCAGGGGAGGTCACTGTCTAGGAAAAGAGTGCACATGAAGGACTGGACCAGGAGATATGCCTGGTGTGCAACTCAGAAGGGAGACTGATAAGCTCTTAGTCTGTCTCCACCACACTACCCTGTTTTCTGCTTCTATATGGTGGGGATGATTTGCCTTGGGATGGCTATTGGTCAGTCAGATTGGTCAGTTTTGGGATACAAAACATAGTGGTAGTCATTGGCAATGTGGCAGATCTTGCCCTTACTACATTCTCCAGAATCTGATGGAGTTAAACTATCAATTGCCACCACCCTACCAGCTAAGTGATAAGGATTAGTCGGGTGACTGTGTAAAACAAGGAATTTCTGGCATAGAAAAAAAGAGTTTGTTGTTTGGAAGAAGGGAGAGCAGTAGATCTTCCTATACTGTACGACAGAGGAGGCAGAGCTCAAGAGAGCTAACAGAGCAGGTTGGTATTCCTTTCCTTGTCATATACTATATAAAAACACAGCTAAATTCTCATTTAGTGTAGGACACAAGAGGAATCTTTCAACGGACTCGACCAAGCTGGAGGCAAACAACTAAGAGAAAAAGCAGTACGAACTGTGTAGCTTGTGTAAGTACAATAGTAGGTTTTTATTATCCCCAAAACTCTTCATTGTTCCTGAAACAAAATACGGTGCATGCATCTTAAAACCCTGATTTGACTATGTAATATGCATATATTTTTATATATTTTATCCTTTGAATGCAGCACATATGGCATGCACTTGCATCTTATGATAGTAGAGTTACTGCCGCTATCCAAAATTTTGTAAAATTTGAGAAGCTAAGTGTGGCTGTGTATGGTCAGTACTGACATACAGTAGGTGATATGTATAAAAACGTTTCATGTTTCTGTAGTGTTGCTAGATCAGTAGTTGGCACTCTTCCATCTGAAGGAGAATTTTCAAGCCTAAGGACTAATATGACAGAGGACACTGGGATTGCTAATACTTGTGGACATTAAAGATATCATAGCACAGTTCAAAACAGAAGAGGTGTTAACCCTAGTGTCCTGGAAGAATTCCATCTTGGAGTTTCACAGTCTGGTCTCCCTAGTTTTTCCCATTAATATGATTAATGAAGTAATTTCTCATTTCTCTACCTGATCTACTGTACAGTAAGGCTGTTAGTGCATAATGGCTTCCACGCAACACCTTTGTAGCTTCAGATATGGATGAAGTTGGTCCCCCGGTATACAGTATGTGAAGCACTTTTAGTGCATTTGGGATAAAAAGCACTAGTCAAACGTAACAAGTTATTCTTATTTTTTCCTATCTGAACCAGCTTAGCATCATCTTACCTTATTAAGTTCTGACACACTTGACATCCTGGAATACATCTGTAATACACAAGATGGTAAACAGAGGCAGCTAGAAAATACATTTCCAGATTTACCTAGAAATGTACCTAGCATATTAATATAATTGCTGCTTCATGAAAACTTTTTTTTATTTCTGAAATAACATGGATCTAGGTTACATTATTAAGCATTTTAATATTGGACATTACTCAAGTTGATGGGCGAAAGATCAATTTAATACAATTCTCAGCACTTTTAGCAACTGGGCTTCTGAATGGACATGTCAGTAAAGGCACTGTTTAAATCATTGTTTGGGTCCCAGTTTCAGTCAACAATTGTACATAATTAACTGTCTGTTGCTTAACTCTGCAGTGTAAAAAGAAGAAATATCCTGACAGGACACTTTTCTGAAGATACAGTAAGTATATTCAAATTCTTTACACATACAGTACAGCTAAATTAACAAATTATATGTACAGATATATAGCTTAAACTTTTTATTTCACGCCAAATATTAAATCACTAGAAAGCCTGAATCAATTTAAGCGAAATTTTGTAATGAAATATTGGGTTCATAGAGAAACGTAATTAGGTGCTTGTCGTTTCTTAAGGTGAAAACTATTTCTTAAGGTGAATACATATCTATCTGCTGAGAATGTTTTCTCAAAATGTTTTTCATGATTAAAAAATATATATTTCCGTTATTGCATTTGTAATCTGTCTCTCTGTTGATCATTTTTATTACCTCAAAATATTGAGAAACACATGTTTTTGATGTGTTATCTTTTTGTTAAAATGAAAATTACAACTGTGATAAGTATCTGTTGAACATCTGATAAAGCCTTCTGAGAATCTCCTCAGGAAATGTGCTTACTAGCCTGTGTATAGGAATACTTGTACATTGATAGGTTAAATGTTATTTTGTACTTTAAGAAAAGTTTTCTATATCAGTTTTGATTTCAGAAAAGGAAACCTGCATCACAAGAAAAAAAGGTGTCCTTAGAGTTGCTAATTGCAAACATAAACCTCATAGCAAAACAATTTTAAGTATTAAAATATTACCTGTGTGGCCCTCTTGAGATTGGTATAAACATCATGCATTCTCTTTTGCAGAAAGTTTCTTCGATCCATGTTTTTCTGGACTAAAAATATTATGTGATAGTTAACATTTTCTATAATGTGGAAAAGTGCATATTTAAAGTACACATACTACAGTTCAATAAAGGCCACAACTATGTCTACAATATGTTTTAGAATTTCACGGTAGACCTCTGTGAACTTTGAAAATGATGGGGATCATTGTGATCAGGATTTGAAAAAGGGTATGCATTTCCATTGAGAAAGGATAATTCACTTTTATTAAAGGATAAAAATAACATTCAATTTACACTAAAAAATTCACTCCATGTATGTGTTAGTTGGTTGTGGTGAAAAGCATGTTTAACTTTTCCATGTGAAACCAAAGTGAAACCAAGTGAAGGATCTTGGACCTTAAAATTACATTTGGATTCAATAACAGCAATATGAAATTTACACAAAATGCTTTATTGTAAAACTTAAAAATTAATATTGCTTATAAGATTATATTTCACCAGAACTAGCAGCATTTCCTGTGCTTTGACACACCAAAATATTACAATGCTCCTCCGTTATCATTTCCTGTAAACTATTTCACAAGCTTCCCAAATCATTTCCTTGAATTTATGTTTATTTCAGCATTACAAAATACATAACTTTACCTGTTGGAGCATTAGTTTTTAATAGGTTTTTATTAAAATCCTGTAATTCTGTTTATTTAGGATTAACCGGTAATTCTGTAAACCTAGAATCTCACATTTAATTTCTAAATACTATTTAACACTAAAATTGATCACGCACATGCACTGTTAACTTCTCAGAAATAAAATACATTACCTTCATTTGGACATTCACTGAAAGACTTTATTTATCCCTCCAAAAACTTGTCAGAGATCCGTTTATGTATCTAAAAGAGATTCTTGAGAAGAGCACTCACACTGCTTGACTACATTCAGACTGAAGTCTGGGTCATCAGGCCTGTACTGTAAAAAAAGGGAGAAGGAAATGCTTGAAAAAGTGTTTTCCTTTTCAGAAAAAAAGCCTATCCTCTTGGATTGTCTGCGTCAATGTAATTACATTGGCAAGACTTACAGAGTCCTGTTGTCTGGAAACCCACTAACACAGAAAAAGGTGTACCAAGAGTTTTGTCAAAATTTACATTTCTTGAAATGGGAATAAAAAATGATCAATTGCCTCTGCAAAAAAAGCCAGATATCCTCAGTTTGATAAACACTCCAAAATATTTATTAGGTGGAAAACAAACACTTTCTAGATAATGAAAAATCAAACATTTAAGTATATACAATATATACAATACATATTCTTGAACATAGCATTTATAATTTATACCCTATCTACCTTTCAATATCTGATGTTACCGGTACATCGTGAAACATTGTGATTCACTTCAAGAATATACTTAATGAAAAATAGATCATCCTTGAAATAATGAGTTTAAGCACATTTTACCTTGTTTCTTGCTAATTTATGAAGTGGCACGCATATGTGAGAAATCTTTTTCAGCTGTTGAAGCAATTACATAAAACAAAGTGATTACCAGGAACTAAAGAATGTAAAACAAAAACTTGTCACAAATAAACAGCATGTTAGAAACCCGCTTAATACCCAAATAAATAGTTCAAAGATAATAATTTAATTGTATAGCATCTCCATGCGATGACAATTCTGAAGCCTTGTAATTCAGTAATTCACATGGCAAGAATAATGTACAGTATATGGAGCATTGCGTAGTAAGATGATTTATTACACTGTACTGTACATCATATCCAATCGTGACTCTTTTATCTTTTATAGGCTTTAAAAAGGTTGACTTCACATGATAACAGGGCACTTCATAAAAGCTGAAGGATCAAATAACATAATTACAGCTACAAAATGCAACCATTTTTTCAGTTTTGCTCTCTGATACTTTAGCTAATCTGTTTTTAACTTAAGAATGTGCTGTTGTTTATGATGATACACCTTTTAAATGTATTCAGAAAATGTTGCATCATTTAAACAAAGAAAAACAGGTTTCTGTAATTTCACTCACTGCTGTATTTCAGCTTTTCACCATTTTTTGAGAGCACTTCTTTATAAAAAATTGAAATTTTTGGATGTAGTTTATTTATATCTAAATCATCTTCCACGCAACTAAAGCTTGTATTTCCAAAACATTAAGTTACTTAGTAGATAACTTGCTATGAAATTAAAATATTTATCACGTTAATGTTTGACCTTTAGTAAATAACACAGCACAATATACTGAAATAAGCATGTATGTTTTTTAGTAAGTATTGTATTTATTCTATAGATAGTATAAACAACACCAATATATAATTCTACACTATATGAATCTACTTTGATAAAGTCAAAGATCATTGCACACCACCTGTCATATGACAGTAGTTTCAGCTTTTAATACTGTTCATGTCAACAGCCTATTCTTAAAGAAAACAGAAAGGCACTAAATTATTTTAACTCTAACCACTCTAGATACTAAAGTTTCCGTAACTTTGTAATTTATTTTCATTATCTAAAACACATTTTAAGCAGTTTGCTTGCATAGTTTTGGGCTATTAAACACATTTGACTAAATTCTAAGCAGTTACAGTACATATCAAAATACCACTTTGTTTTGAATACACAAATTATAATGAATGTATATAACAATCATTTTGTAAAGAAAATCAATGCATACCCTATATTGTATACGTAAATCTATTAAATGCAAAACAGAAATGATTTGTTGGTCCCTTCACTCCAACAGCGATTTTCAAGAAATTAACAGATAGTTTCTAAAACTAGAAAGGAAAAAGTCAGAGCTTCATAGCAAACGTATTCAACTTACCATCCTATTTCGCAGAATAACCTGTAATAAACTGGAGAACCACAAGCAGTTTCACTTCTTTGAAATGCAGTTAATGGGAGGAGCTTTTCTACAACTTCTTACTAACTTTCGTGCCTAAGGTGTTCAAAGCTCATGAAGACTAATTACCTACCGGTGTCACCTTGTGTCAGAAGAGTGCATTTAAAAGTCATTCATCATGTTTCAAATCTAAAATTGAAATTTACCTTCATTTCATTCTGGACACCTGTATCCAGAACATATCTATCCACAAGGACAAATTTAAATTGATCTCACTGCTACAGTAAGACAATGAATGACAATGTGAAAATAAAATGTTTTCAAATGCACAGTATGATTTACCTTGAAATTACAATTGTTGAAGCAACTTAATTTTAGCTATATTTAGGTTTTAGTCAAGTTATTTCAGAATTGGGTATAAACAACCCATTTGTGGCGTCTGAATCTTAATCAGATTTATGTAATTTACCATCTGGACCTAACTGGATGTGGTTTCTTTTATACTGACTACTTTGAAATCAATGCAACCTTAAATCAAGAGGTGCAACTGATAAGGGTGTTTGTTAAGAAAATAAATTTGCAGGCAAAGCAACCATAAAAGCACATACTGTAAGTACTTTGGCAAGTATTAGAATGGGATAACAATTAGTAGCTAAAAAAATTGAAGATGGGAATCAAAGGGAGAAAAAAAATCAGTCAGAGAGGGTTAAGAACATAAGAACAATTAAATATGAGTAGATAATTGGCCATATAGCCCGTCTATCCTGTTTGTTAGCAAGCAGCTATATCTTATCCAGCTATTTCTTGAAAATTGCCAGGGAATCTGCTTCCACAATATAGTGGCTTGGTCCATACTCCCACAACCCCTTAAATAAAGATGTGCCTTCTTTGCTTGGGTTTGCTCTGTGGGCGCCTCTGGCTGGAAGGTTGCTGGTTCAAATCCCGTGGCCGACAGAGGAATCCTACTTCATTGGGCCCCTGAGCAAGGCCCTTAACCACAGCTGCTCCAGGGGCACAGTGTAAATGGCTGACCCTGCACTCTGACTCCAAGCTTCTCTCTCCCTGCCTGTGTGTCTCATGGAGAGCAAGCTGAGGTATGCTAAAAGGACAAATTCCTAATGCAAGAAATTGTACAGTATATAGCCAACAAAGTGATCTTATAAATGCACTGCAATGTAGTTTCCACTTATTGGTAAAGGTTAAGACGTTGTCCTAATTTATCAAGTCATCGTAACTTAAATATTAGTTTTGAAAGGGGTAAGTTTACAAGTAAGACAAGTTTAGAAAGCAGAAGTGAATTTATTAAAATAATGACCTATCCTTTAATGTATTTGAACATTTAATATTTAACATAAGAATACAAAAAATACAAAAGAATACTGAAACAACATTTCAATTCTTATTCTAACTGCATTTATGTAGAACAAAATTCCAGTGTTAACACTTATCACATCCATCATCATTTTAAACATTCTTCTTTAAAATGTTACGGATAAGTATAGGAAAAAGACAACATATGTTTCCTTTCACTCAAGACTATAAACAGGCTAAAAAAATGCTCTCATGTTTCCATGTCAGTCTCTGTGGCAGAATGTTCTGGGAGCTCCTCAAGACCTGGATCCTGGAGTTCTGAAAGATCAAGATCGGGAAGAGGAATTCTCCAGTACTGGAATGAGTTGAAATGGCAAAGTTCCTCTTCTTTTGGAGATACCTGTAAAACATTCAGGTAATATATCAAATTTTTGTTTTCAATGAAGCAATCATTGCTTACTGAAGAACTTTTATTAAGTGTTTATTAACATCTACAAATTCATTTGCCAGATATAGATATTCTCATTATATAATTTAAGTAACAATTAAGGTTCATCTCCCCCCTGTGATAGTACTGTACATATAAATAAATTAACAGCTTAGTCCGTAGCCTCCCTGGAATCAAGGACATAAGTTTCAGTAGATGCACCAAAATGCAAAAGCAAGCACATGGGAAATTACTACTATATATACAGTGCAATATGAACAAGACAATTATCATCACATTTAGTTGGGGGTAAATCAGGGTCTCCTGGAGGTTTTCAATCAATGGGTGAAAACAACCGTTCTGGAGTGAGCTATGATCATAAAACTAATCAATTTTTTACAACTCGCTGATCATTAAAATATGACCCTTTTAAAATGTACAACTATGAGTTCCTAGTGATGAGGTTTTACTCTTACAATTCACACGAAAAGAAGTGGTAATCAGATTTTTCAAAATTATCACTTTCAACCCTGCTGTAGCTGCGTGGCCATTGACACGTGAAAACAGCGACATCTTGCGTTTGTTGTCAGTACTTATGTTACAGCTCAGAATATTTCCCAACCACGAATTGAGAAAAAATATAAATCACCTTTTCAAGTTTGAAGCATCCGTCTTCGAAGCTGTTGTCTCCCTCACAGGTATTTCTTTTCAGTGCATCGTTGTTACGATTGGCAATATCCACCGCACCGCGCGCCTCGGGTTTATCATCCTGTTGGAAACTTCCAGAAATGTGCCTCACAGAAACGTCTTTTTCTTTGAAGGTCGTATGTCGTTCACGCTGTAGCTCATTTACGATTCGTCTTTTACACGGTGAATTCGCCTTTTCAAATTCTTCTCCCTCAATAAGCGCTCTTTTCTTGGTGTTGTGGGTTAGTGAAAGCGGCGGATCAACACAGGTTGCTCGTGGTATACCTTGGTCATGTGTTCCAATCTTGTACAGTGGACGAATGCATCTCTTCAAAGGACCGTTGTACAGCAAAATATTTTCTGCCCTTCTCTTGGTCATAAATGCAACTTATATAATAAGCTCTTTAAATTAAAAAAATATATTACTCAACAACTCAACAGGAACTCACCAAAGCTTTGCAGAGTGAACGCCGCCCCTTAACAAAGAGCAGACCACATTACTGTGCTATGCTTTACGAACTATAGCGCCCTCTGTAATTAGTGGACTTAACGACCGAGACGAGCACAAAAACTTATTTTCCACCCACATTTAAACACGTGTTACTGCCCTAGTTTAGTTTTACAAAAAATAAAATGAGTTTTTGAAACTTTTCAGTCTTCATTACAAAATGTGACATACAAACTATCCGTAGACGTTTCTCACATTGCTTTGAATTAGAGCTGTTTTCTTCACGTAAAGGGATGCGTTTCAGGATTGTGTGGTAATCTTTACAATACAAGGTTTACAGTATAGGTCAGTATAAGGACAAATAGCCCACAAGTTGGGAGGGCAAACTAATATTGTATAGAAAAATATTTCTGGGGAACTGGAAATTCCAAATGTTCTGTGGTATGAATGAGATGTAATTCATAAACATCTACATGGTTCTAAATTCTCAATTTTGTAACAGAGAACTATTCAAACTAGTACTGTATGGACATTCTGCATTCCAAACTTCTGTGGAAAAATGTCTAAGCACAATTTAAGGACAATGAATTAAGCAGTCCATATTAATTTTTAAAAACTGTTCAAAAATATAATTCTTTATTGAAAATTAATTCTTAAACCCAAAGAAACTGCTTAAAACAAGCAGGCTGACTGACCCATGCCAAATTAAAATGAAATAACTGCTTCGAACTTTACAAAATAAATATACACAATAGCACAAACAGTTACGTTCTAAAAATACATGCAATTTGGTAAGTGAACATGAGAAAAAATGTACTGTTTTTTATTGGAGATAAAAAAGGCACCAAAATTTCTATACCTTTACATAAGAGCAAAAATAACTGGTCACTTCATCAGTTCAGGCTGACCCTTTGTAGACATCTTTGTAAATGTTTATGGTAAATGCTAAGTTGCAAAGATGAGAAAAATAAATCCAAGTTAATAATTCTTCTTTTGGGAAGACTTTTCACTGCTGTCATGACTTGCTGTCAGCTTGTTCCTTTTGTGCATTTGTCTCCACTTCATTCCCATTTCCAGCAGGGAACCCATTAGAGACCAACTGCTCAGCTGGTTTTCGTGCAACAAAAAACACACAGTCATAGAGGTATTTCAACATGGAATGGCTGTTCTCTGTGTATGTGGTTGGGACTGATTCTCTCTCCACCTATTGAAAATAAATTTAACACACCTATGAATATCTTCTTTTTTGTAATATTAGACAAATGCTTTAAAGGTTCATCAAAAAATCTAAATATCAAAGTCACCCATATATACAGTATAGCTATATATTACAACAGGTAGAGGAATCGATAATATGTACATACAGAGGCCAAGCAAAAGCTGTTTGAGGAGACAAGCTCTTTAAGAACTGTTTTAATTTGTTGTATGTTAAACAACTAGATGTAGGCACAGTATGTGTTCAGAAAAGATGTAAGGACAATACACAAATGTAGAAAACTACAGATGTTCCTTCAGATTACAACAATATATACTTTACAGTTATTTTAGAAATGCAACACATGCTACATCCTTTTGAGTAGCACAATAATTAGTTATTACAGTGCAAATATGGTGCATGCTTGGTCTTACCTCAAACTGGAATCCATACTTTAAAATAACAGATTTAACATCTTCATAGCTGAGTTCAATTGAAAGTTCATTTGCCATGTTTTCGAAGTGGTACAACAGTGGGCCTAATGTATATAAAAACACATTATAAGAGTGCGTAAAAAATGCCATTTTCAGTTACATGCTTCTCTGTGTATAAAGCAATGGCTTGCTATTTTCAATATATCAGTTTTAGAATATCCAAAATCAAATGTACTCCTTATATTCTTCAGAAGCACTTGATAATACAACTTTAAACTGCAGAATTTAAAGCTGAATGCAATAAATTAAAATTCTGCAGGCATCTGTAGACCACACACAAAAGTTATAAATGTTTTAACAAATGCTGACATTTTGTTTTCTCTTTTCAATACATTTTGTTCTACTTACCCAAATTAATCCATGCTCCACCTGGTTTGAGTATATTCCAGATTGTCTCAATGTAATCAATTATGTTATGTGCTGTATCTATAAAGAAACAGGTTGCTACACAATCCCAGGTATCTTTTTTGGAAAAAAAACATGAGCACCAATGTTAAAAACTCTTGCAAGTTAAAACAAATAAGTGAATCAATCCTAACAATAAATTATAGGTGCTGGTGTTAACATCTAAACTTCTGTGCCAAAGTATTAACTATACACGCCAAATACTAAAAGTAAAGTCACACAATAAAATATTCAGTTATTCAAAACTGGACTTTTGTAGAATTTATGTCTCAAAGACAGAATCATTGTCCAACTTACGTACAACAGTATTTTAATATACTTTATAAGACATTCCAGTTGGGATGATTCAGACTGCAGCTTTTTGCATTTCAAACATAACTCAAAATGTGTATGCAGAATTCATCGAAGGGGCAAGTGTGAGATAGCTGAGTGTATAATAAACCTGTTATAGTGAAACAACTCTTCTGAGTTGTCATACGTTTCTCTAGTTTCCACAGTTAGCAGATAAATACTATGATAGGCTGTGGGACGTAGCTGCTGAGAGGCGTGCCTTTCATGTTTTTATCAAATTTGATAGCATATACTTATAGTCAGACATATGCTTGGATGTCACCTAAGAAAATCAAATAATTCAAAATTTGTCTATCAATGCAGCTGTCTAAAAGCTGAAACTAAAAAAACCTATAATTACTTCAATGAACGAAAATGTGAAAATGTAAAAAAAAAAAAGATGATGGATTTACTCACTAGGTTCTGTGTAAACCTCCAGGAAATCTCCTGCTGCCATAGAAAAATCTGAATTAGGCGGCAGGCTCTGTGGATTGACATCAGGAAATTTAACTGCGCGAGTCTGATCGGAGGACTTCTTGTTATTACTGAACTGGTGGATCCATGGATATAACGTCATTGCATTCACCTCACAACACCTAAGGAGAAAAGGGCAGCAAAATGTAAAATTAATGCTTCAAGAAAAAAAAAACTTCAAACTTATTTTTCAAATAAGACTTCTTTTTTTCCTTTCAGGGAATCTCAAAAGGTCAAATGTTTTTATGAAGGAATGCCAATGTTAGTGGTGGCAGTGTGATGCTATAAGGGGGCCATTAACATCAGCTTAAGGAGTCAGCATGTTGTTCATGGTCATTTTACTCCACATATTATTACATTTACCATTTGAGACCCATGCATCTAATCATTGTTACAGTAACATCAACAATTTTCTCAACCAAATAATTGTTGTCCTACACAGTTAGGTGCACTTACAGAGCCTTGCAAAAGTATTCAGACCCTTCTTGTGGTGTCCCATTTTCATTTGAAATTCTAAAATAATGCAGACACATTTTTTAAATGCAGCAAGTATTTTTGTGTAAGTCTCTACCACCTTTGAACACTCGCTTCGTGCATTTTTTTCCCATTGTTCTTGGTAAATTTGCTGAAATTCTCACAGGTTTTTTTGTGGATTGTTTCTGGACAACAGTTTTAAAAGTCCTTCCACAGATTTTCAATAGGATTCAAATCAGAACTTTGAATGGGCCACTCAAAGACATCTACTTCCTAATTTTTCAATGAAAATTTCTTACTTATTTCTAAGGCACTCCAATGTTTTAGGTGACATACTTTGTCCTGAAAGGAGAATTGTAGTCCCAGTTTAAGGTCTGAAGGTTTTCCTCTACAATTTGCTAGGACTTTGCTGATTCTGTATTTCCATCAGTCATCAGTCTTGACAGGCTTCCCAAAGTAATGCACCTTGATGGGTATGCAGCAAATGTAATAATTAAATGCAATCAAATCCCCTTTGCTACGTTTGCAGTATCACTTAAGTGATACGTTGCAAACCAAATGTGGAACTTTTTTTTTCAGTTCCATTCATGTTTCGTTGAAAGACTGGTACAGTACATTGCTGAACCACAGACATTTTCTCCCATCTCTGCCACTGAACTCTAAGTCTTGCAAAGTTGCCTTTGGCCTCAGGGTGGCATCCCTAACTAGTTTCCTCCTGGCCTGGCTGCTCAATTTAGAGGGACAGACCTAGGCAGTGTCTGGGTGCCTTCCACTTAACAATCAACTTCACATTGCTCAAATACTGTAGGTATTATGAGTCTTTCAAATGTTTTTGTACTTTTCTCCTGATCTGTGCTTTTATACGTCTTTATCCTTGAGTTTTTTTTTTCGTGCTCCTTGGTCTTCATGGTTGAATCTTTGTTAGAAATTCAAAACTTGAGTGGGGGACCTTAAAGAGACAGGTGTATTTATTCGTGTGAACAATACAGCTGCACACGGGCAACACAACTAATTATGTGACTCATTAATGTAATTTTGTTCACCTTAATTAAGTTATGTTCTTCAATGTAAAGTGTTTGAATACTTATGCAATCATGACATTTCAATTTTTCCAAATGATCTATTATTTTTGTTTTTTTCCTTTGTGAAGAGTAGGTTATATATGTAATATTAATTGCTACTATAAAGTGTCAGAACTGCAAGCTTTAAAGCAACACAATATGAAAACTGTGCAAGGGTCTGAATACTTTTGCAAGGCACTATAAGACTTTCTGCTTCACAATGTGGTTCCAATGTTTTGATATGCACTACAATCTGTGGGTTGAGATAAGAAGATACAGTTGTCAACATAAATTGACACTTGTGTTCAAGCTAATGGAAAAATACTACTCAATTTCACCCAAATATATCAAAGTATGTCACAGAATCTGAGAGCAAGATGGCAGAAGCAAGAATGCAGAGCAGGATATACTGAATGTTTTAAAACACGGAATTAACTCATCACATTTAAGGATAATTTGCTCAATAATTTGGCTCCTTTTCCTGAAACCTGTTTTGTACTGATTAGGTTTTACTAAAAACTAAAAGAACCACCAGTTTCTTACAAGTCTGAAATAATAGAGGAATAAATACCTGTTAAGAACAAAATGGGAAGAGAAAAGCATAAAGAAGCTCCACTCATTTCCCTGACAGGCATAGCCTAGCTTGGCTATCTCCCAGGCTAGTCTTCCAAGGCCTGCACCGGGCACAAGAACACTCACCTTTGAGATGTCACTACAAATAGAAAAATATACATAGTTGGTAAGAGTGTAAACTGTCTACCGACCAAAGTTAGTATACAGAAAACAAATACAGAGAATAAATACTTCACTGACTCCTAGTTAGGATATTTATACTTTCACTTAGAATGGGAGTGATTCAAGAGATTAGAGAACTGCAGATGTAACACCGATTTATAAAAATGGGGACATAACCTGAATGAGATACTGTATCTATTCATAGATCAGACTAATCTAAAAAATAAGGGGATCGACAGACTGAATTAGTGATAAAAGAATTACAAAATGACTTAAGACTTAAGAGTTAAACAAAGATTTAAGGCTTAATTTAAACAAAATCGTGGAGTTGGCAGACAAATGGCAAATGAAATTGACATATTTCTATATATCACTGTAAATATTGCATGGATGATCTGGAGCTGCAGGAAGCCACATCTAAAAGGGAATTAGGAGTTCATGTAGATTGTCCTCATTGTGACCATGTGGAGAAGCAATAACAAAAGCAAAGAAAATCCATGGAAGTTCTCTTACCTCTTACCTCACTTATCACAGTACAGCTTTAATATCCTTATGTTTTAGCCTTAGTTTTATAATGGAAAATCTAGTCGATCTCTAGACTCAATCTAATTAAACATGCATTTTACGTGTCTGCAGCAAAAGCTTGGCATAGCTCCTCAACTGGTTACATAAAGAATCTGGTGAGCTCACTGGATCTCAGACTTCTTGCAGCTATGAAGTGCAACCAAATGATGACTTTTACATTCTGAAGCTTTCTAAAAGTGAATGGGTCTCAATACTTCCGGTCACTTGAAATAACCACGTTGAACACAGAAACATGTTTTTGATCCGATATGATCAAATGTACGCATCTAATTATGCATGAACTAAACTGGGACTCAACATTGATATTAATCAAATGATCTCAAATACAAACTGCCTGACTATAAAGCAAAAAAAGTCGTTTTCACTTTGTGACATCAATACTTTTGGAATGTGTTAATCCAGAGAACATTTTCACACTTAGTAATACAAGGACATAGCGTCAAAATTGGAAACTTAAAGATAATTTAAAATGGCTTACGATGGACAGCTTCTTTACACAAACAGTTGTGTGTACCTGGAACAAGATTCTCAGCCAGGCAGTTGAGGCCCAAACTCAAGGCACTTCACTTAGCTACTAAACCACCAAATGAGGAAGACAACACCATATCAATACTATCCCAGACTCTAATTCGACATGAGTGGGAGGTACTTAGAGTCATGTGAAAAAGAAAGTACACCCTCTTTTAATTCTATGGTTTTATATATCAGGACATAACAAAAATCATCTGGACCATACCAGGTCCTAAAATTAGGTAACTCTAACCTCAGGTGACAAACAACACATAACAGATTCCACTATGTCTTTATTTAACAAAAAATAAGTCAACATGCAGAAGCCATGTGTGAAAAACCAAGTACACCCCATGATTCAGTAGCTTGTAGAACCACCAGCAATAACTTGAAGTAATTGTTTTCTGTATGTGTTTACCAGTCTCTAACATAGCTTTTGGAGGATTTTTGGCCCACTCTTCAGTACAACACTGCTTCAGTTCATTGATGTCTGAGGTCATTCGTTTACGCACAGCTCTCTTAAGGTCCCGCCACAGCATTTCAATGGGGTTGAGGTCTGGACTTTGACTTGGCCATTCCAACACCTTGATTCTTTTCTTTTTCAGCCATTCAGTTGTAGATTTGCTGGTGTGCTTGGTATCATTGTCCTGTTGCATGACCCAATTTCGGCCAAGCTTTAGCTGTCAGACAGATGGCCTCACATTTGTCTCTAGAATACTTTGGTATAAAGAGGAGTTCATGGTCGACTCAATGACTGCAAGGTGCCCAGGTCCTGTGGCTGCAAAGCAAGCCCAGATCATCACCCCTCCACCACCATGCTTGACGGTTGGTATGAGGCGTTTGTGGTGATACGCTGTGTTTGGTTTTCACCAAACATGGCGTTGTGCATAATGACCAAACGTCTCTACTTTGGTCTCGTCTGTCCAAAGAACATTGTTCTAGAAATCTTGTGGTTTGTTCAGATGCAACTCTGCAAGCCTAAGCCTTGCTGCCATGTTAACCGTGGCCTGTAGATCCCTAGATGTAGCTCTTTCTCTGAGCATTATACAGTCTGACCTTGGGGTGAATTTGCTAGGACGCCCACTACTGGGAAGATTGGCAACTGTTTTGAATGTTCTCCATTTGTAAATAATCATTCTTACTGTATAATGATGCGATTTCAAACTTTTGGAAATTTCCTTATAACCCTTCCCAAATTGATGAGCAGCAACATTGGCATCTCTGAGTTCATTGCTGAGGTCTTTTCTCCTTGGGATCATGTTAACACACACCTGAATGCTCCAGACCACCAAACTGCCAAACGTTCTGCTTTTATAGAGGTGGTCACACTTCCTGATGATCAACTAATCAAGCAATATTTGATTAGCAGCACCTAGCTGCTAATTACCTTCTTAATTCCTATGGAAGTGTAAGGGTGTACTTCATTTTCCCCACATGGTTTCTGCATTTTGGTTTATTTTTTGTTGAATAAATAACGACAGTGAAATCTGCTATGTGTTGTCTGTTATCTGTGGCTAGATTTGTCTAATTATAGAAGTTGGTGAGGACTAGATGATTGTTATTTATGCCCTGATATGAAAAACAATTGAATTGAAAGAGGGTGTACTTTCTTTTTGACTGTACATTATGTGACACCACTTTTTTAACAATTATCAAATGGACCAAGCTGTGTAAGAACAGAGCTCCTGTTCAAACTTTTGTAAGATACAGAGTGCTTTATAGAGATCCCACTCAAACAGAATCACATTCCTTTTTTTTCACTCCATAAAGCATATTCTCATGATAACAGTTAATTAAACAGACCTACTAACTTTATAGGAGCCCTGGATATGAAGTTCTTTTACAGAAACACACATTTTAAAATAATTGAATTTCTTAGGTTAATATTTGTTTTTAAACATAAAAAAGAACTGCATTATAGGTTGACCTGAAGTGGACGGTCTAATAAATCCAAATACTTATGACTACAGGAAGTTTTGTCCAGCAATGGAAAGACCTAATTTCGTATTTCAATATTTTCCCAGGTTTTGGGTATACATTATATTAATACCAGGTGAGCTGAAGATGAAAACTATGCAATCCTGTTCAGTACCAAAATGTCACTGAAATCTACTTGAAATTGAAATATATTTCAATGTTCCAAACCTACAAAAATTAAGTATGGAAAATATTTTCAAAATTTTACATGTATCATTTCCATATACCAATGGTTGCAATTAACGCTTATAGCATTAAAAAGCCTGGCAATTGTTTTATGCTTTAAGGTAAAACTGCTGGAATATTGGGATTAAATATCCCATGTTTGAACAAAAATCCCAACAACTAGTTCCAAATACAAATGGTTTTGATTCAAAATAATAACAGCAACCTTATTTTAACTGCACATCGTTTTAGAGAAAAGACATTTCATGAATTTCTAGAAACAAGCCTACATGTGCCCTAAGCCTTATGAGGAGTCTTTAGCAACCCTTTTATAAACTTGAGTTTGGAAAATACCATTGATCTCTTGGGAAGATCCTCAGTATCTCATGGATCAGCGGCTGATAGCAGGCTTCCCTTTCAGCTTTCCCAGCTTCACTCCAGTCCCGCACAAACTGTTTGATAGTTGACTTCAGTTTGTCCATATCAAATGTAGAAGATGGACGTACCTTTCTCAGTTCATCCTGAGATTAAAACAAATAATGGTATTATAAGGTTACTGTATAACACTACATTTTCTGTAGGCATTAAGTACATGCTATTTTTTTTCCTACACTACAAAAAGTGTTTCAGTTGTGTCTAATTCTAAGTTGTGTAAATATAACAATGTTAAAACATTAGTTTATGTTTGTGTATTCTAAACTACTGTTTTGTCTAGATTTGCACCCCTTTCATAGTATGTATTTTTATGGGACGCATGTTATCTTTGGAAAAAATGCTCTGAAAATCAATCATCCTGGTAGATGTTGATTGGTAGATTATTATGGGAAGAATATTTGAAATGTATATAGTATTTGAAAATCTGAAAGGCACAGTGGCACAGTGTTTATCATTGCTGTGCAGCGTTGGGGTCCTGGGTTCAATTCCCGGGGTGCTATCTGCATGGAATTTGTACCGTCTCCTCATGTTTGCGATGCCAATTTTCCCAGAAGCCATTTCAGTATGACTTTGGACTCTGTGAGGAAAGTAAAGCGCTTGGAGGAAACCCATGTTGACATAGTGAGAACATAGAGTACAAACCCTACTTACATAGACCTCAGGTTGGGAAATGAACCCATGTGTCAAGCTCTGTGAGGCAGCAGTACTAACCACTGTGCTCCGTATTACAGAAATATTAACATTACAACTGCAGCGAAATGGATATTATGTCATGGAAAACATTATGGTACCTCTGAGTTGACAAACACAAAAAGTAGGTTTAAAAACCAAATCCACATCCTAGAATAACACTATAGTTTAAGGTTAGTTTAAGGCTCCTTTGCTCAGAAAATGAAAATGCAACATACATCTTCTGCATAGTCCATATTTTCAAACATGTGAACACAGTTGAGCACAATGGCCTGCAACACCTCCTGGTTGATATCGATACATCTGCGGATCTTTCTGAGGTGAGGGATGAAATTTGGAAGCAGCCTCTGTTGACGATCTGGAAGGAAACGAAACTGCCGCTCTGCACGGTTCACCCTCTCATGAACATGAATCCTGAAAGGGACAAAAACGAGACATTTTACTTGATTTCTGGTAGTGCAGGAACAAAATAACATTTCATACTTTTAAAATATGCTATCAGAGTTCATATGCATATTAAATTATTTCAACAGGATTTCTTGAGAAGTGCACTTAAAGTTTATTACATATTTATATGAATCATTCATATTAGAATTAATATTATATATTCATATCTGATTAACAGGCTGGGCATTTTACTTACACAGCTTGAAAAAAATAACTGAAACAATACAGTTTGAAACTAAAGCTTTCCAACTACCCAAACAGAAAAAAATGTCTCATCTAAATAATACAGATCTGGCGTCTATCTTTTTCAACACATATGGTTTGAGCTTAGAGAGCAAAGCACATTCATTTCTAGTTTATTTGTCACTTGAAGTATATTTCAAGAATCTCTTAGGGTGTGAAACTGAAAATGCTTAAAGATCGTTTTCTGATATTAACAGGAGAGAAATTGTTTTTAAATGCAGTAGAATAGTTCAGAAATCCAAGATGACAGATACATTTGGGATGAGTAAAGTAAATGAGGTTATTTTTTCCCCACTCCATTCTATGTTTTGCATCCTTAAACTGAACACTACCTCTTCTTTAAAAATCTACAACAAATTCATAAGGGTACTGTCCACAGCTTGTAAGGCCAGGCATTCTTTTTACTAAGAAAGCTGTACAACAAAAAAAGGGTGTGTGTACATCAAGGTATGTCAAGTTTTAAATACTTAAATGTTAAAAATGGTGGTATCTCTAAACTTGTTAAAGTCATCTGCCCATGTAATATTAAATGTCAAAATCCGATGAAATAAAACATTTCCCTTACTATAGGTCTTGACACGTTTTTTTCTGTCAGATTAAGTTGTGGTCAGTAATCACACGCTTTTTGAAAATACCACTTTAATCGCAAATCACTAATGAAATCTTAGGCCAGTAATAATGCAGAGGTAGAAGAAAAGTCATATCTGACACCACATTTTGTGAAAAAAAAAGTCTTTTGAAAGTAATTTACATATAATTTAGGGTGCTTGCACAATATCTTACTGCCTGAGCATCAGTCACCCTTATAAAACAAGTTCCTTATCCATGGCTAGTAGTGACAGAGATGATGATCTATTCCTGCATTTCTCAGCCCCACTCTATACGTTTCCAAATATCTGATAATGTCTGCATACACATTTGTATTTAATCATTATAGTTAACACTAGAATATTGCAATAGAGCAATAGCCTATTGGAATGTATTTATTTTAAATCTTATGTATTTATTCATAATGTCAAACTGTGGTTTCATTGTTTTCCAATGAAATACCCGATGGGAAGCATAGTTCACATGTAAGTTTCTATGGATTGACAGGATAAAAATATTAATTCCTATTCCATTTTAGGTACTATACACCAACTTTTATTAGACAATAACATTGTATTGTACAGTACTGTTTGACAGCTATATTAGAAGAACCGTCAGAAAAGTACACCGCAAACTTAGTCATGTTCATAGCAATGTAAACTCGCTGACCATTTCTTACTTGTATTAGAAAAGCAAATCAAATTGGAGAAAGAAAAAAGAGATCAGTTCATTGTCCGCATGTTTTTTTAACTTCATCCTACATATTCCGAACAATCGGAGATCCAGGTACTTATGAAAATACTATTCGACCCATACAGCTCCAGAACCTTAGTGCTGGGGTCCCATACAGCAGTTTACTGTATGTCTAAACTTCAAGCAAAACAGACGTCTACTGCTCTACAACAGCTTGTGATGAAGTGAGAACAGAAACCCCCCAATTTATACCAGCGAGTAGAAGCACAAGATCACGCTTTTTAAAGGATTATGATGTATCTCGGCATTTCGCAGATTTCACTACTGTATTATTTTTAAGTAAACACTGGTTATTTCAGCACTGAGACAGAACAATGTCTTTATTTTGCTGAAGCCTTAGTAGCAGACCTGGGAAGCTAAAGAGGCTTCAGCTTGAACTCAGCTTGACCATTTTTTAAATTACATTAAGCGTTAAATTACGGTTTTTCCCTTTAATGTAAGGAAAACGTTTATTATATACTGCTCGAAAAAATAACTGCTTAAAGCATCCCCACCGTTCTGGAATATAGCACAAACATTGCCTAGACATAATGACTTGTTAATTTTTTTTACCTATAGTATCTAAAGGCATCTATAACTTTCCAAAAGTGCTGCCTTTCAAGTCTCTCTTCCTCCTCTGGCGTATATCTGATCCGTTCTTTATAAAAATGAGTTTCTTCTTGCTCCCCATCAGCGTTTAACTCCCGCTTTGCTTCGGCCATCACTGGGCACTGAAGGTATCAGACACAAGCAATCGAAGATGAACGTGTAACGGCAGGTCAAAAATCGATCTCAGAATAATCGCTCATATTTTCCTTTTTGAATTCAACAATTTCTGCACAATAGCAATTTAGTTTGTATATCAGAATATTGTATTTAATGCATTAGCTTTATACTAATTAGTTTGTGTAATGTAATGTGGATTCCATTTTACATCCAAGCATTTTGGGCTCAATCCTGGACTTTTTAGGCGTCTTTCTATTCATATTCATACTGCAATAAATAATTGCATTTGTCTCTCAGTTAATAACAGTTGTTTCTCCTCATCATGATGTAAAGAAAACACCAACTGAGAGGATTGAAGTAACACGATGAACAGACTGTTTAATTGTTCCCCCATCTTGTCAGCTCTCAAACTTATCAGAGGATACTTCGACATCTTTACAGTTTTTCTGCAGTGACAAATTAAAAAAATACACTACAGTACACTCCGCGACAACGTGTGGAACCACCAGTGATCGTAAAAGGAAAGTAATGTAACAAATTAGATGATTCTTTATATAAGTAAGTTGTTGGTTGGGGTACGTTGGTGAATTATAAAGTTCCACTAGTATTTCCATTAATTTGTAACTGCATTTTTCTTCTATTTTTTATAATATACCAGAAGGAGACTAAGTCTTAAAACATTTTACAGCAGCACTAAAATGTAACACACATACAATTGCTCTCCCATCTGGATTTTTATTGACTTAAACTGTGTCTTTTAGTAATACAGTGACACTTTTTTGCAGGTAATAGTTTCGTTTTAAGATTTTTCATACAGTATATAAAACCGATTTGTTTTACTTATGACCTAAGTAGAAACTCTTGTCACAATCAGAAACGGTTTACATGGTATTACAAGAGACAGGTGAGTTAATACACATAGTTTTCGGTTAAATGGTATCTTCAGCAGCTTCTGTCCTCTATTTTCCTGTAGGATTGACAATTTTCCCCATGAAAAGTATGCTCCTGGTTTCATGATTACTGATTACAAAATGGAAAGGACGGTTGAATGTCAATGTCAAGGGTGGAGGAAACAAGCTGGATCCAAGCAGGATTTCAATACCAGTCCCTGCAGTTGCAGACGTTCCTACTTCATCCACATCTAGTGTTGCCTTGTGATCAACCTTAAAAATATCAAACAACAAGCATGTTATTTCACAAAGATTGGGAATAGAAAGCATCCAGTATGGCATTCTCAGCTTACATTAAAATATTTCTGAAATGGTTAAAAATGTTCTAGAAACTGAATTGCTGGTGGCAGTAAGATTATAATGCACACACTAATATTTGCGATGACATAGGCATGGATTTTAAAATAACTGTGATATCACAGGTGCATGACATAATATTATGTAATATTAAAAATATACCTTTTATGTTTTATATAAAACACACTATATATAGGAACAAGTAATAGATTTATTCCATGATTGAAAAGAGAAGAAAACACAAAGTTTCGACCGTGGAGCCTTCTTCAGGTGTGAGCACTGTGAACACTATAGATAAATATTATATAAAAACGGAAGACTTTTCCTAAGAAAGATACATGTGCTTTATGCTTTTAAACTAACTGGTAGCAGCTAAGCTGCATTTTCTTCTCTTGTTTGTAATCTGTTCCGTATTCATAGTTGTTATTACCATATTGCCCCTATAGCTTACTGTAGGTCATGCCATTTCATAAAAACATAAGTGGTTTAGTATTCAGTATTTGAGTTCAATTAAAAATACCAGATTGATAATCTGGTATTAGTTGAAAAGACTTGATTTTAATTGACACAAGAACAGTTAAAGATAAAACCTGGTCCTGTTTCATAAATAAATCAGATTCTTCCCTTTCTATCAAGACAAAGATTGCCTGTTTGTCAGAGAAGTTGCTAGTGGAGAATTACACATTTTACTTTAACAATCAAAAGACTAGTTCAGACAAACCAGGAAATATGCACTGTGAGGGACTGGCTACATAAAGAGTTAATCATGAACCTATGACCGTTACATCAGTATGTGAATTTCTTTTCAGTTTGCAGTGGCTACAGTGATTGTATTATAATTTGAAATAACCGAAGCATTTGCAAAATGTAGCTCAGCATCTACTTGAAAACGATCAGGAACCGTTCAGAGTAAGCTGGTTGTAGGTTTTGAGATGAAGTCACCATTTGCTGTGGGCCAGAGGACACTTGAGGTGGCAGCAGAGAGAGTGGTTGGGGTGTTTTACTCACTGAATACCACTTTGCACTTGACAAACCTGACAGAATATAACATGTGAGAAAATATTGTGGTAAGTGTTGTAGTGATTGTTGTTTGTTCTTCCCATGTTCCTGTGGGTTTCCTCCCATATTCCAAACATATACCGATTAGGTTAATAGGCCCCCATCTTATGTAATATGTACCCCACCTTGTACCTGTTGCCTGCCGGGATGGGCTTTGGCTCCCAAAGTGACCATGAATTGTAAGAAGTGGTTAGAAAACAGATAAATCGATGTCGAATACAAACCCCTTCCTGTGTAAACCCAATAAAATGTTTAATAAATCTTTGATATTTCAAATGTTCTTCACAAAAAATGGCAGGATTTCAACAAAACATATTATTGTACTCTGCCATAAATAGACATTCTCGATAGTACACAAGTCCTTACATGATGGGGTATTGAAGGTAGACTTTTTTCTCACTAAAAATTCTAACTTGTATTAAAATGAAGAGATGATGAATGTGTTGTCCTGTAGCCCTGCCAGGTTACAATGCTTTTCTGTAGTATGAGCAAACTCTAATATGGAGTAAAGACATTTCAAATTCGATTGGATTAATCCACCTTGGTAAGGGAACAACCACCTGATCATAAGGACAATGCTATCAGAACACCCCTCTCCCAAATTGGTGAGCCAGGGTGCTATGGAGATACAGTATGACTTTTATGCTCTTGGTATCGATGAGTGTGTCAAATGGATACTGTGTGCTTTTTATTCTATTTTCCACTTAAGAAAATAATGAAGAGGTTTAATTAAAATTCATTAATGTACCTTACCTTTGAGACAAATACATTTTCCTTTGAAATTCCGGAAAGGTCTGCACTTCGTTCAAACATGTCCTTCATTCCCATTTCAGACAAGATATCCTTCAGTGAATAGGACGTTGAAAGAGAAAACTTGGGCAAACTCAATGACACTCGTCTACAAAAGTAAAGAAAATGTTCGTGTAAATGCAATCCATTCATCCCACAACCATTTGTCTTCTTTTCCATATATCTATATAGAGTATTAATACTGAAGGTTCCCCTTTACAACACATAAACCATAAGAATCCTTTATTTATTATATTGTGTCTGTATACAAATATTTACAGTATCTGTTAAATATTTATCTGATAGGAAAATCATTGTACATTTCTGAATTTTTATGTGAGAGTTGCCTGGAGTTTATTTGGTGGTATCAAAGGCTCACATACAGTATAGGACTCAGTAAATGATATGTATTTTATGGAACTTTTTGTGTGTCATAATTTAGTGATACTTTGAATATTATAATGGTTTCTGTAACTGGACCAAACCACAAACTTTATGCCTGTTGGCTTTTTATATTCTGAACTATATACGGTAAGTCTGTCTCCACTATAGTTTTGCATTCTACTTATCTCTTGTTTTACGCCCTAGCAAGGTAAACTTTCAGTGAACTCCATACAGCATTCAATATGTTTATTAATATCAGTATATTTCATTCTTCATTCTGTACTTTGAATTGTTATGGTGGTGTGTTCAGGGCCATTATTTTAATGAAAACAAACTCACCAATCACGTCCCCGTCCTGTGGACACTGCATTACAAGAACATGCTTTGATATTATATGTTTAAAACTGTGTAGTCCTTTTTTTATTCCTCTTTGTGGACTAGCTAAATAACCCCCATCTTCATCTGATCAATTTCATGTAAATACCACCTACTGCTTTTTCGCTGATCTGTGCCATTTCCTCAGATGCTCTCTGCACCAAGACTCCTCCAAGTCCTTAACTTCTCTCTCAGGCAGGAGGAGAATCATTGAGACTCCTCCTTTGTAGCCAAGTCTCAGGACATGAGTGGAAGACTCTTTGTCATGATAAACATCAAATGAGCCATCTTTATGCATCATCTGAATTGGAACAGTTGTATTATCATCAACATGAAAGACATCTTGACTTGTGGCCCTCGGATCAAAGGGAATTTCCCATTTACCTATAAAATAAAAGTATAAGTTTAGATTTAAATGAATTGATCCCATTATAATACGAAATAAACTTTTATACAGGTAAAAAATAAAGGTTGATACAACACATTGATACAATCCATTTTTTAAGCAAATAAAATAAAACTCAGAGGAAATTAGCATTCTAATACCATTGATTTCACTAAGTATGGTTACATGAAAAAGCGTTTAAGAAATTCATCACAACAAATCAGTAAATATTTCAATATTCTATACACTTACAGTATTCAAAAGTACATTGTGTCCATGTATCTATACAGCACTTCACATTAATGCTAACAGCTCTGTACAAAAAGGACATTTAAAAAGATAAATTAGTTTTATAACTTGGTGAAATAACAAAAAATAATTGTTGTATTGGACAATAGTTACTGGGCATTTCAGAACAAAAGTCTGTCTTCAACTGTGTAGACAGAAAAGTAAGCAGTAAAAAAGTCAGGTTTTGCCAGATACTAAGTAGTTCTTTTGGTTTTATTCTTGTATTGTTAAGTATTGAAGATACCTTGAGGCACTGAAGTGTTGAAGCACTTTGAGAAAAAAAAGAGCAACAAGGCTATTAGTCATAAAACAAATAGAGTTTTGAATTGCACTCAATCCTTTCACTTGACATCTTACCTTTGAAAAATATGGAGCTGACAAGGAACATTACCATATCCTGATTCAGGTCATCTATGAAATGTGGGATTTTGCCATGAGTTTTATCTTCAACATATTTATTAATCAAATGCAGCGCTGCAGTTTTGTTGGTAAAGTCAACAGTGAATCCTTCTGAGTGGTAATATTGTTTAATGTCCTCCAGAAATGTTTGAAGTGGTTTAAAACCCTCACGGATGAACACTGCATTTCCAACAGACAGGTCCACCTCTTTCTTCCGACTGAGACTTTGGAGGATTTTTTCAAAGGCTTCATTCACTTCTTCTTCAGTGATGTGAGTTTCATTGAAACCGAGACCTCGGAACAGCTCATCATGCGTCTTGCCCTTTGCACCCAACGACAGCATAGCAAGGGCAGTGGAGATGCTCAGGGGAGAGAAGATTATGTTTTTAGATTTTGCATCTGGCTGTGCAGCAATGTGTTTATACAAGCTGAAGCCAAATTCGGTAATTGCAGGTTGTACGTCTAAACTGCAATTGTGGTGGTGCTTGTGGCCATGGTGGGGCCCATGACCATGGTGATGCCCGTGTCCCTCGTGATACCCGCGTCCCTCGTGATGACCATGACCATGACCATGACCATGGCGATTCCCACGTCCTTGGTGATGCCCATGACCTTGGTGATGTCCATGGCCTTTGTGATGCTCACATTCTTGATGATGCCCTTGGCCATTAGAATGATCACCATCGTTGTGAGAATGATCTTCATGGATTTTACCCTGGACAACAAAGCAGAGCAAAGCTGCTGTGATGCAGAAACAAGTCACCTTCCCCATCTTCGTAGTTATTGTTCTTTAATGACCTGTTATTGAAAAAAAAACAACATATACTGTATAACTTGGTAAAAATACATACTGTACATAGTGAAGATGAATAAGTATTGAGACAGTACAATCTGATTCTGAAATAAGTTTATTATTTTGCGAACATACTGTACTTTGATTGTCCTTGTGTGCTATCTCTTAAGTGAATGTATCTTGGAAAACCTGGTACTTTAAACTGCTACTGTAACACTATTATACCAGGTTTATTTTGAAGACCTTATATTATTTATTATGAATAAATGTATTATGAATATTGTAATTGTGAACACAGATCATTTTTGGATCTGTGTTAGTACTAACTATTAATGCTTTTGATATACAATGATTAGGAAAAGTATTTTAAAAAGTCTTATGATGTCCATTTTGGTTAAATTACAAAATTATACAGTACATACACATTTGTAAATTTAATATGCAAAGCCCCAATGCTCAAACAAAAGACTTTTAAAGGTAATATATGTTACAGTAAATGTTTGCCAAAACTAAAGTGAAAAAAATGAAATATGTTAATAATATCAGTATTCAGACCTGTAAAGTCTTTCTAAGTAAATCTCAACCAGTTTTGCTGACTGATTTGGTAGGAATTTTTGACTGTCCCTTTTTTCAAATTTGCTCAGACTCTCAAAAGTTGCTTGAGTATTTCTTAGGGACTCCAGTATTTAAGAGCCTTTCCACAGGATATCAGTAAGATTCAAGTCAGGACTTACGTGATTTTTTTGTAGAGCAATATGAGATGGGATTTGCATTTTACCATAGAGGCGAGCCTTCTGCAGTCACTGGGATATTGCGGGCCAATGTATAGTATTTGTCTCCAAAGCAGTTCTTTCAAATTGGTCAGACAAACGGTTTTTCTTTGGTAATTTCTTTTGAATCAACGTTTAATTAATATTCATATATTTGATACATATAAAATGCTCTGAATACTCTACATGCTCATCCATGTTGATTTTCAATATTAAGTACTGTATTAATGCACTGTTAAAAATCTAAAATGGCAATTCCATTATATTTCATATTGTTGGAGTGCTGGGCAAATATAAGTTTTTCATGAGAGAATTGCATGTGTAATGAATTTCATTTTAATTTTCTTCATTTCACAAAAAATCCCTCCTCTGTTTTTTTGTTTCATTTTTATCATGTTTAAAATAGCAGAAAAAGGAAAAAAGGTTTTTGGAGTATTTTTTTATTTTTAAATGTATTTTTCCGGTCTCTCAGGTGATGTTATCAAGGTGTTTTTCATCTTTACTCCTCAGTTTGCGTATGCATTCGTGAGGAGAGGTATGTTAAGTTCATGACCTCCAATTCATGAATTGATAAAATGTTAAAAGTGTAGCATAAGAGTTACAAAAACGATGTAATGTAAGATGGCAGAATATGTATACACATTCAAGGTGCAGTTTTGATTTACATTTCTATCATGAATAAGGGGTTATATGGATGCAATGCAATGTGTGGTTGTCGGTTTATTGTTAAGCCTGTGAAGCGGAAATTTAAATTTTCCCCCCTTTTTGCTTTCGGGGTGTACAGAGTGGGTGCAGGCGGAGCTGAAGCAGTTTCTTTTATTTACTGCATTACAATCCTCCTTCATTCAGAGCGCACTTGTGAAGAGAGCAAATAAACCTACTCAAACCGGCAGACTGTCTATGGATCGCAATTATATTTCTACACTACACCTAACAGAGTCATAGCCGTAATCGAAATAAAAACAGTAGGACCCACATTTTGTCCCAGATGAGATTTTGCATACAAGAAAGGATGTACAGTTAAATTTAGCACTTACCGTGTTTGCCTGCGTTGTGGTGCATGTGTGTTTCATGGGGGTCTTATCTAAATTTATACATCTCTCGGGAGTTCATTGTTTACTTATAACAGTCATCAACCTCTAGTCTAAACCCTTCACTATCAAACAATCCCCAGCCGATATTTGCGAACTTTAACAAAGTTTAAAATGCGAGCATTCTGTAAACAGTTCATATCGCTAGAAAAAGGGGTTACGAAAATAGTGAAGTAATAAAAATTAGCGAGCGGGTTAATCAGTAGATAAAATAAATCATTATAACCCCGAACTTGTAAAGATTTTGGCAAGAAAATACCCGAGCAGTAATTTTGAGTGTCTTGTTCTCTGGCACAACTTTGGTGAAAACAGCAATGGTTTACAATACAACGTGTTAAACAAATATGAATTAATATTGACAATTCATACATTAAACTAGGTTAAAGATGTGAGCCTGGCCAGTACCTGAATGGAAGAGCTTCTTGGAAAATTTGCTGCTGTAAGAGGTGTTAGTGGGGCCAGTAGGGGGCGCTCCCTCTGCAGTCTGTGTAGGTCCTAATGCCTCAGTATAGTGACGGGGACGTAAAACCGAGGTCTTGACTCTCCGAGGTAATCCCAGGGTGTTTCTCAAAAGAGTAGGGGTGTAACCCCGGTATTCTGGGCAAATATTCCCCTGGGTTTTACTAACCATGGCCACCTAATAATCCCCATGTACGAATTGACTTCATTTTTATGTTCCCCACTGTTGCATTATCCAGTTGGGTACTACACATTGGTGGTGGTGGATAGGAGTCCCCATTACCTATAAAACTTGGAATGGAGTGTTCAGAAAAGTGCTATATAAGTCTGATTAATTATTATTATTAATATAAATATTATATTAATATTATTGTAGCGCCCGGCTTGGGTACACGGCGAGGGGCAGGACGGGAGTTGTAGTGGTCAGGGCGGGGACTAGGAAAGCCACTGACCAGTGCAGCTGACCAATTGTAAAACGGGTTGCACAGAGTAAATAGTTCCCTGGTTTCGCACCCCTTTTGTACTCGTACTCCATTGCCACCCTATTTCTGTGTAACTGTACCCGTATAGACCACAGTGTGTCGTACCACAGTGTGACCACAGTGTGTCGCGCTCTGTCGTTTTCTGGCTCTCTCTTTTTCTCTCTGCGCGCGCGCGCGAGCTGTGTTTGTGCTTGCTGGGCTGGACACTCGTCCGAAAAATAAAAGCGCTGTTTCTCATTCAAACGAGAGTCTGAATCACAGTGTCAGTCCTTGCCGAATCTGAAAACGTTGCATTATTAGAGTATTTTAACTTTTTTTTGTTTCCATTATTATTATAGATACAAAATATATTAATTCTCAATGTTTTGGAAATCTGGAAGGTTATGAGCATAGATTCACAACTGTACTGATTGAGTACTGAAGGTATTTGGAGTACAAAGGCGATCTGATTTAGGACAAACCACTCATTCAAAATCACCAAATGATTTACTGTAGATTGTGTCATAATAATTCTATGAGATTACCGAAAGGTTCATGGATTCACCACTGTGCAAAAGAGTATTATTTTTATTCAGCACAAGACAAGAAAGGCAGATACATATCCAGTTATTTTTAATCAACATATTACAAAAAAGCTTGAATAAGTCCATATCTAGTAAAAATAAACGTCAAAATTGTAGATATTGGGAATGAAAATAAGCCTGAAAGTTAGTTATATACAGTATAAGCAAATCTCAAAATCAATATGGAATTGACTCCAGGTACCTTAGAGGGACAAACATTACTTTTTGTTCTGACAGTCCATGCTTGCTTTGACCTGTCAGGTCCAAACTACTGTCATTGAACTTAAGATTCAGTCGTTTGCACTTTTAAACATCTTAGTAAAAACAAATACTAAAATTGGTTTATCAGTAGTTTTGGGCAACTCTTATCCTCTATTTTTCAGCAGGATTGACAATTTTTCCCATGAAAAATATACTGTTGTTTTCATGATTACTGATTATGAAAAGGAAAGGACGATTGAAAGTCAAGCTTGGAGGTAAACTGAATGGAACAAGTTTTACACCAGTGACTCCAGTTGCTGTAGTTCCTAATTCATCCACATCTAGTGTTGCCTTGTGGACAACCTGAAAAATATTTAATAGGCATGTTATTTCACAAACATTAAGAACAGAAAAAATCCAGTATTGCATTCCAAATTTAAATTAAAATAATGAAATACCTGGAATATATGCTGCATTAATGCCAAACTTCAAAACAGTACAATGTGCACTATTTTATTTTGTATATATAAACAATAATTGACATTATTTTAATATTAAAAACACATAATACTTCATATCAAAACAGATGGTGACTCTACGAACATTTTTTTTTACTTCAAGTCTAACACTAACGTGTTGGAATCATTAATCAAAATAACTGAATGGCCCTTTACAATATTGCAGAAATGTTGATAACCAAAAACATTCATGTGTACTCATTAAGAATGAAACACAACAGCCCAAAGTGTACATTGATAACTAATTTGGTCTATTAATAATATTATTCACCTAGTGAGTAGGTAGCTTTGTTGAGAAATATTGTTACTTGGAACAGCACATGTTAATTAATTTTAAAAAACACTAGGTGCTCAGTATTTGGTATATTAGACTAGTTAAAAATACCTGAATGTGGTGAATAATATTGAATATTAATATTCAGTTAAAATTACATGATGTTATGTCTGATGTTTAATTTCTGCAAGAGCAGCAAAAGATAGGATTGTGCCCTGCGTGATAAATAAAGTCCCCCTCCCGTGCTGTCAAAGCAAGGGCAACCTTTGTAGGCAGTGGAAAAGGACACTTTCTGCTTTAACAAACAGGAGACTAGCCCAGAGAAACCAGAAAACATATTCTGTGAGGGACTGGCCATAAAATCAGTTACCCCACCAGCCCATTGAATGCGTGAAAAAAAGTTCAACCCAATGGGACAAAATGAATCAGTTTGTACAGAAAACTATTCTCATGTATGTTAAATCACGTTAGTGTGATATACAGTATATACTGTACAGTACAGTATATAAACAGATTTTGCTTATATACTGTAACAAACGTCTGACTTTCATAAAACCTATTTTTGTTCAAATTAGTCTGTAGTTATTACATTAAAAAGAATAAAGAAGGCAGAATTTGATTTTTTTCAATAAAATGTCAAACCTGCCAGTAGTAAAACAAAGAGATTTCATATCTGATCATGCGAGTATGCCTGGTTAAAATGAGTATCCTGAAACAATGAGTGCAGGAATTCTATAATCATAATACTTGTATTTAGCTATATTTAGCTATAGTAACTTTAAGTGTGGATAGTCAGGGTTTGATTTCATCCCAAATTTGTATTTAAAGTTTCATTTAAAAAGAGCATACTGAAACAGTGGAATGCTGCCTGTTCTACACATTTTAGTTTGTGCTATTGATGAATGCAACAGATGCACTTTGTGTGTTCTCAATTATATTTCCCATGCTTTACCTTTGAGACATACACATTTTCCTTTGTTAATCCTGAAAAGTTTGCAGTTTGACCAAACATGTCCTTCATTCCCATTTCTGACAGGACTTCCTGCAGCGAATAGGACGTTTTAACTGAAAACTTGGGCACTCTCACTATATATCGTCTACAAAAGTAAAGAAGTGTTAGTGTTAATGATCACTGTACGCCTTGTTCACCCCCCAACAACGAATCATAATATTTGCTTTATTTATTACTTATACCTATGAGAAAATACTAAAGATTTAATAACAAAAGTATTAACTTATTCTCAGTGCCTACATACTGTAAAATATTTGTAAACTTATAACTTTTGTTTCTGAATTTTGAGATTTTGAGAAAATTGGGTGTACTTAGGCCTACATATCGTTTCATCAAAACAAAATTTTTCCCAGCTGTAATGTTATTAATTCGATGGTTTAACTCAAAAGGTAGGATTTTAACACATTGTACAGTAGGTAATTATTTTCATAAAAACGATTTTATTTAACAACATATGTCTTACTTTAGAGACAAAAATGTAACTATTGTCTTGTGCTGGACCAGACCACCAACCTACACTTTATGCCTGTTTTTTTTTTTGGGGAATGAGTCTATCTGTGACTATTTTAATCAAAATATGAATGTTCAAAGTGAACACTTTCAAGACTGAGAATGTTAAATGTCAGTAAAAAGGGTAAACAAAAATGAAAAGTAATATACTGTATTTTGACTCCATCCCAATTCAGATCTCTAAGTCCGGACTTCATTAAAGCAATTTTGGCATCCAGCTTTTTAAAATATCTAGGATGTAATTGCAGCGTGCCAGCAGCCATGTCACCCTGCAACTCACAACTGACAACCCACTGAAGCTAAGCAGGTGTGAACCTGGTCAGTACCTGGATGGGAGAGACCTCCTGGGAAAAACTAAGGTTGCTGCTGGAAGAGGTGTTAGTGAGGCCAGCAGAGGGCATTCACCCTGCAGTACATGTGGGTCCTAATGCCCCAGTATTGTGACGGGGACACTATACTGTAAACAAGCGCGGTCTTTCTGATGAGATGTAAAACCAAGGTCCTGATTCTCTGTGGTCATTAAACATTCCAGGGCGTTTCTCAAGAAGAGTAGGGGTGTAACCCTGGCGTCCTGGCCAAATTTCCCATGCCTCCTAATAATCCCCCTCTATGAATTGGCTACATTACTTTGTTCTCCTCCCCCCACCCCCGTCCGATGGCAGGCAGAGCGACGTGCTGGTTGGAGTATTTCTCAGTTGCATTTAACGGCAACTTCAGTTCAAAGATTTGGTTCAAACCACCAAATGGATGCTGATGTGGGATTAACGCTAGGATAAGAGAGGATGTAATGGGCTTGGGCTTTTTCTCCTAGTTCAGGCATTGAACTCTCTGACTATTTCCAAGTCGTTATTGACCTCAAGATGGCATCTCTGACCAATTTATTCCTTGCCTGGCTGCTCAGATTAGACGGAGTGGGTAGTGTTAGGAGGGTACAGTTCACCTTTCTTTTCTTGATGATAAATGTAACTGTGCTGAATGGAAATGTTTTTGTCTTTAAATGTATGTGTTTCTGTATCTGTATCATCTGTACCCTTTTAAACTTTTGTCTGTGAGTTGTTTTGTAACTTACTGGATCTTTCTGGTTGCAACAGTGCTTAAAATGCATTGCCTCACTGAGGCAGAGACAGATTTTTTTTATTCCGAAATCATGAGAATAAAAAATGCATACAAACAGAGGCTGTGCAATTAATTGTATAATTTGTAAAAACGATACTTGTGCACCTGAACTATATTGCAATAGGCGATGGTGTGAATAGTTGCTGTTAAGACATGGCACTAACTTGGAGAATGCCACTTCTGTAAGATGGGTTGAGGACCTGAGAACCTAGGCTCAGAGGTCTGGGTGAAGGCAAGTGGACAAGATGGGGGTGAGCTGGACTGACTGGCAGAAAAAGAGATGAGCTGGGCAGGCAAACAGAACAGGGAAGCTTCACAGCACAGCCAGGCAGAAGAGAACAGGGAAGCTGCACAGCCAGATCAGGCAGGTTTCAAAGGACGCCATCTGCAGTCATGTAGCAGGGAGGAGGCAGATGGCTGGTCATCAGGTTCTCTCTCCGAATCAGGATCGAGGAGTCAGATGTATTCAGGCAGAGTACAGGACATGGAACTGGCAGGCTGGTTTATGCAAGATGCACCTCTATAGCCTCGTATTAAGCTCAATGAGAGAGCGTCTGGCTGTGGACAGGAGAGGGGTTAAGTATCCAGCGCTGATGAGGGAATTACCCATGAATGAGGGGCTGGTGGCACAGACACTCCCACCGATCGTGTTCTCATAGCTCTGAGACGTGTTTGATGGCCTGTTACCGTGGCTCCCGCTGGTGTAACAGCTACAGTATGCAATCAACATAGTCTTTGATTTTCCTTTGCAGTTTTCACTGACATTTGACATTTCACTGACAGATCTGTCCTAAGAAGTGTTCAGTTTGAGTTCATCCATAGAAAAGGGAAAATACTCTTCCATGGCATTGTATAGTATATTAAATTTGAAATCTATATTCCAATGCTGATAAAGAAACCAACAAGATAACCTTCATGTGATCAGTTCCAATATAATGTATAGTACTAAATATTTAGATCTAGTAATTGTTATGCTTTTCATTACTTGGTGTTCTTCATTCTGAACAATAATATTTAGATTTAGTCTGAGTCTTTAGTGTCATTATTATGTTCATAATAAACCCTGAAACTATATCACCAACCTGACAACACTGAATAAAGCTGACGAGTGAGCTGATATTATATGTTTAAAACTTCACCACTTCTCTTTTCACTTCTTTCTGTTCACTAGCAAAATAACCCCTTACCTTCATCTGATCAAGTGTATATACTGTAAATACCGCTTACTGTTTTTTCACTGATCTGTGCCATTTCCTCAAATTCCTTCTGCACCAAGACTCCTCCAGGTCCTCAATTCCTTTCTCAGGCAGGAGGAGCATCAGTGAGATTCCTCCTTTGTAATTAAGTCTCAAAACATCAGTGGAAGATTCTTTGTCGTGATAAACATCAAATGAGTCATCGTTAATCATCATCTGAACTGGAACAGTTGTTTTTTCATCTATACGGAAGTCATTTTGTCGCGTGATCATGGGATCAAAAGGAATTACCCATTTACCTGTAAAATATATGTATCATTTTAGATTTAGATTAGCACAATACTGGTATTATAAATCATTACAATATGAAAGAAAGAAAATCAAGGCTGACATAGCAATAAGAATATAGCTATAAATATTGTTGTTGAGAATAAGCCAGATTCAGTGAGAGGGAGTTGGTTATTGATTGCAGTAAGTATAGTTAAACAAGACAGTCTATAATTCATAAAATAAGTTGAATTATATTATATTATAATATATCTTATCACTAGACATCTTACCTCTGAAGTATATGTAGCTGACAAGAAACATTAGTGTATCCCGACTCAAGTCATCTATGAAATGTGGGACTTTGCCATGAGTTTTTTCCTCAACATACTTATTAATCAAATGCAGCGCTGCAGTGGTGTTGGTGAAGTCAACAGTAAAACCTTCCGAGTGGTAATATTGTTTAACGTCCTCCAGAAATTTATGAAGAGGTTTAAAATTATTACGTATGAACACTGCATTTCCAACAGACAGGTCCAGTTCTGTCTTCTGATTGAGACTTTGGAGGATTTGCTCAAAGGCTTCATTCACTTCTGCTTCAGTGAGGTGAGTTTTATTGAAACCGAGACCTTGGAACAACTCATCATGCGTCTTGCCCTTTGCACCCAACGACAGCATAGCAAGGGCAGTGGAGATGCTCAGGGGAGAGAAGATTATGTTTTTAGGATTTGAATTGGTCTGTGCAGCAATGCGTTTATACAAACTGAAAGCAAAATCTGTTTTTGCAGATTGTATCTCTAAGCTGTAATTGTGTTGATGCTTGTGGTCATGGTGATGCCCATGTTCTTGATGAACGTCCTTCGTATCATGCTGAACCTTCCGTTTTTTACCCTGGATAGCGGAGCAGAGCAGAGTTGCTATGATGCATAAATAAATCACTATCTTCCCCATCCTGAAAGGTATTGTTTTTATAAAGGACCAATACCAGAATCTGCCAATAAAAACACATAAATACATTTCTAAAAATATGTTTAGAGCTTGATAAGTTTAGAGACAGTATCATTTCATTCTGAATATAAGTTGATTATTCTATTTAGATACTTTAGTGTTTTATCATTTTCCTTGCCACTTGCCACAAATCTCGAACAAGTACCTTGTACGAGATTTGTACTCTCGTACAAGGTGGACTCGTACAAGTACCTGGGAGTGCACACCAACGATAGACTGGAATGGTCTAAGAACATCGAGGCCATCTATAAGAAGGGACAGAGCCGACTTTACTTCTTGAGGAGGCACAGGTCCCTCAATGTATGTAGTAAGATGCTACATATGTTCTATCTGTCGGTGGTAGCGAGCGCCATTTTCTACACAGTGGTATGCTGGGGCCCTGGGATTAGAGCAGTGGATTCTAAAAGGCTGAACAAGCTCATCAGGAGAGCAAGCTCTGTCATTGGGTCTGACCTGGACCCCTTGGAGGTAGTGGCTGAGAGGAGAATGGTGTCTAAACTAGAGGCCATCATGGACAACATCTCCATTCCCCTCTATGACAGGCTTGTAGAAATGAAGAGCACGTTCAGCAATAGACTGATTATTCTACGGTGCGACAGGGAGCGCTACAGGAGGTCATTCTTGCCTTCTGCCATAAGACTGTACAACGCATCCACCTTGCGTCTGGGCCGAGGAAACATTGACAGTGACCTGTTTCTGGACTGAACGCATCTACACATCTACTGCTACATCTGTTCTCTTTCCTTTCCCGTTTACAACCTTTTTGTGTGCAATATATGCCAGGGACCCGTGCAATACATTTATATGTATATCTATATCTATATTTACATCTTTATTTATAGTCATATGTGTGATACGATTTTTTTGCGTACCGATCTGTTCTAGTTTGTTCTTTGTGTGCCCGGACTGTGAGTAACTATTTTAGTGCACCCCTCACTGTACTGATTGTTTTGTATGTATTGTACTATTATTATTATTGTATCATTCGTTACACTGTGGCTGTGTTGTCTGTGTAAAGCTGCTGTTGCACTGCAATTTCCCTCACGGGATCAATAAAGTATCTATCTATCAAATCTGCTACTTTAAATAGCTACTTTACAACTTATTCATTTAATAGGTTTCTTTTGCTGATTTTAAATAATATAATTTGTTTTTGGTGATGCCACATCATGCCCTTTGGGTATAGTTTAGCACTCTTTTTACTGAGTTTACCTAGTACTGTATTTTGTTCAAAGCCAGAATGCTCAAAATGAAGATTTCTGTGGATAAATTACAGTAAATGCCAGCAAAACCTAAAGAGAAAAAAACTGAAATATGTTAATTGTACAAATACTTAGATCTGTGAACTCTAATAGTTGGAAGCACCTTTGGGAACAATTAGAGACGCAGGTCATTTTAGATAAGTCTAGTAATTTTGAACAATGGTGCAATGGCTTGGTGCAATTTACCCAATCTTCCTGGCAGATCACTTTCCACAAAAGTCTCTCTACAATAGGATTCAAGCTGTTTGAAAGAGGTTTGTCTTTACTTTGCTCTGTACAGTATATTTTTCTTTTAGTGGCATCAAACGTTCCAGCCCCTGTTGAAAAGAAGCTTCCTCATGACATGATGCTGCCACCAACAAGCTTCACAATGGTGTCGACTGGGAGATATTCTGTGCTGGGTCTGACCAAAAGACCAAAAAGGTTCCAACTTGTTTTCAGCTGATCACAACATCTTTTGAGACATTTTTTGTAAAATCACTCAGTTGCTTTGTTGCAAAGAATATCTCATTGGTTTTAAATTTTATCATACAAGTTACCTTTTGAAGTAACTGGGATATTGTTGACTCAAATACGATTCCTCCCATCTCACCATTGAACTCTATAGCTTTGATGACATCCCTCACCAGTTAACTTCTTGTCCTGCTGCTCAGAATGGAAGGCAGCCTGATCAAAGCAGCGTCTGCGAAACATCATCCCATTTCTTGATGATTGAGCTTGAATCCTATTGTAGGGATATTCATGGATCTATGACAATATTTTTCCTTATAGTACATTAAATATCATAAATAGTTTATTTAGTGATACCAAACTAACCCTTACTGTCTGCTTCAGCACATCCTTTTAAATCAACAATTTATAATTGATACATGTAAAATAGAACAGAGGATACTTTTTATGCTCATTCATTTGCAGATTTTCAACACACTGCTTACATTTCTAAAATGGCAAATCTCATACTGTATATGTGGACTGTTGGTCAAATTTGCATCAGACCATGTTGAAAATAAATTACATAAATTATAGAAACAGCATCAATGAGCAGGACTTGTAAAATCCCTCAAATTATTTTAATTCTAGGAGTTTACTTAAAACAGTTACAGTCCCCATTACCTGTAAAGTGCTTTGAGTGGAGTGTACAGAAAAGCGCTATATTATTATTATCAGCAACAACACCAATAGCAATAATGGCAACAACAACAACAACAACAACAACAACAACAACAACAACAACAACAACAACAATAATAATAATAATAATAATAATAATAATAATAATAATAATGTCATTTGCCAAACCGCTTTATACCATACGGTGTCCAAGGAAGCCGGAGCCTACCCGTCAAGCAACGAGCGCAAGGCAGGGACGGCAGGGACGGGCGCCAGTCCATCGCAGGGCAAGTGCAAGCCAGTCATACATGGGGACAGTTTGGAGGCCACGGTAAAGGCCGAGGGGGGAAATTTGGCCTGGACACCGGGATAACTCCCTACACTTATCGATAAATGCCCAGAGATCTTTAATGACCACAGAGAGTCAAGACCTCGGTTTAACGTCTTATGCGAAAGACGAAGCCCACTACAGTATAGTGTCCCCACCACTATACCAGGGCATTAGGAACCACACAGACCCCAGGATGCGAATCCCCCGCTGGTCCCACTAACACCACTTCCAGCAGCAACCATAGCTTCCCAGGAGGTCTCCCATCCAGGTACTGAGGTACTGACCAGGCTTAACCTGTTTAGGCTACCATGGGTAGCCAGTTGAGAGCTGCAGGGTGATATGGCTGCAGGCCTTAATAATAATAATAATAATAATAATAATAATAATACAAACATTACCGTTTAAAAATTTACACACAAGATTTGATTGGTAAATACGGAATAAGATGTGCATGCAAATGCAGTGGAATTCAACACTTACCGTTCTTGTCTGCCTTCTGTTGCTGTGTATGTCAATGGACCTTATCTGAATTTATGCAGTACGTCTCACAGGAGTTATGAAACAAATCCTTGTTTACTTGTACCAGTCATCAACCTCTAAACTCTCTAGTATCAAACAATCTCCAATTGAGTTGTCCATGTACTTAATCAAAATATTTGACTACCAACAGAACAAACTTAAAATGAAAGGTTAAAATGTGGACTTTTTGTAAGTATTGATTTTTCTCATTTGTATTAAAGCTGAAATTGAGGCTTCTCTAAAGAGGAAAAAGAAGTAGAAGTATTTGTATTTTCATATTGTTCTGCTGAGTTTTTAAAATAAATCCCTAATGTTAGCTACTGCTAAAGAAAAGAATTAATGTCTTCAAGTAAAACAGCCATTTCCACTGCCTTAATTAATTCTAAAATGTAATATTTACATTATGTAGAAGGGATTCAGTGTCTTCATGGCCATGTTGAAGTTCAATCTTGATCTTTGCTATAAATTCATGTGGTTAAACAATAATTATCAGGTCACTCTGACTCTTCTTTTTTTATTCTCTGATCCTGTTTTCAGAATTCAGTGACCTTTAAATCTGATTTACATTTTCATTTCTGTTTGCACCATGCCCAGAAAATGCTTAAACCTAGTTCCTTGACAGTGTTCTCTGTATAGTAGTATTCACTAAAACATTCAATCAAAGTATCCTTAAAGGAAGAAACTGATAGAAAAAAAGGAAAAAATATTGATATTGTATATTGTTTATTTTTGAGGTTAGAACACACAAAACATAGTTGTGAATTAGACTTGCATGGAAATGGACACTCAAGGGCAGAAAACGATTGGCAGGAAATGTCTGGTGAAACAGCAACTGTAGCGCTTGTACATCAAGTCACAGTATCCTTAGCAACCAGACTGACTTTATAGCCCAGCTCCAGCAGACATGATTGTATGCTTTGTGGTTTGAAAATGGATGGGTATTTATCAAGACATTACAAACTATAGCAAGATGTGTTGCAGCCACAATGGCTGACGACCACAGCAATACTCTACCTTCATCGCCGGGGAGACAGAATACACAAAGCACCAGGCTTCAGTGAAACATCACTCAGTACCAGGTGCTCTGGAATATTTCAGCCCTGCTTGGTCCCTTCTCAGTGATCTGGCATTGACATAGACATGACTTTACTCCTGAGCCAACTTACAGTATCCCAGCAGACCCCTTACTATTCCTGGTTTCCAGTCTCAGTGCTTCTCCTGGGCTCCTCCACTGTGGAGTCAAGGGCTTACTAGCTTAAAGTGAGGTATAGACCTTTATATTTTAATTCAAACAGAAAGCATTGTTTGCTTTAACCAGTCAAATCCAAATGAACAAATATTTAAATCTATTTCCGAATTGTTTTTCACCAGTTTTTCTATTTTACTGTAGGATCAACAATTTTTCCCATGAAATGTATGCTCGCTGTTTCATGATTACTGATTACAAGAAGGAAAGGACGATTGAATTTCAAGGATCGAGGCATGCTGTATGGAACACTTTCTATACCAGTGACTCCTGTTGCTGCAGTTCCTATTTCATCCACATCTAGTGTTGCCTTGTGGACAACCTGAAAAATATCACACAACAGGCATGTTATTTCACAGAGATGCAGCATAGAAAATATCCAACATTGCTTACTGTACATTTAACTATTTCTGAGATAGGTGGAAAATATTCTGCATTAATTTTAGATAAAATGGCACAATGAACATTATTTTATTTTGGACAGATTAAGCACAAATTATCACAAATAATTGCAATATCAGAGACACATTTTATACAGTATCTGTGTTCTACAGTACTAACAAGCTGTGCGCAAGAAAAATCTGAGTACCTTTGGTAACAAACTAATCTGAAAAAATATTTTCTTCAGTAATTACATCAAAAGTGAATAACAAAGGAAGAAACTGATTTTTTTATCTAATTTCCAAAGAACCAATGTTTAAATGAAGACATGTTACTGTACGTCTGATCATGTGGGTATGCATTGAATATCCCAAAGCAAAAAGTGCAGTGGTTCTAGAAACATACCTACTTATGCATTTAAGCACAAGTATCATAAATTAGGGTTTGACCTCCTCCACAATTTTCATTTAAAGCTTCTTTAAAACAAGTGTCCCTGAACAGTGGAATTTTGCATGTTCCACAGAAAACATTTGTGCTTGTGATATAAATTAATGCATCAATTCCCACTGCAAGCTTTTAATTCTGTTTTACACATCATAAAATCATGAGCAGGTAACTTTCACAACGGGACTTTACCTTAGAAACAGCAATATTTTCCGTTACTATTCCAGAAAAGTTTGCATTCGACTAAACATGTCCTTCATTCCCATTTCAGACAGGACATCCTCCAATGAATAGGATGTTGAAACTGAAAACTTGGGCACACTCACTAAATACCATCAACAAAAATAAAGAATAATTAGTTAATAGTAATTACAGATTATGTTCACCAACCCACAACTATTTATTGTATTTCTATGAATTGATGCGAGATTCTTGTTTATAACAAAAGGACCAACACAATACTTCATTTATTAATAATATACATGCCTACATAGAAATATTTATTAATATTCTATATAACTTCTTCAGTATTCTTCTGGTGAATTTTGACAGTCAAATGTTTACCTGGAGGTACGACGTTTGTACCAAATGGGTGTTTCTATAGATTTAATGCTTATTAGTCCTAAAATTTAACTCAAAAGGCAGGATTTAACACATTGTGGGTAGTTATTCTGATGAAAACTATGTTTATTTAACTTCTTATATACTTTGCTTTATTGACAAAAAATATTTTCTTGTGCTGGACAAGACGATGAACTCATGAGCTATTTTTTATATTATGAACTGGACGAGTGTGTGTGCATTATACTTTAATGAAAATTATATTATTGTAAATTTACAAAATTCTTCAATAATACCTTGCAAAATGTTTTTCCATGTTTCTGAATGTATATGCATTTTTTAAAGTGAATATTCACACTGAGCACTTTCAAGGCTGCGGAGTTAAGTATTAGTAAAACCTGTCAATGAAAATGAAATGTTTACTCCATATCTACCCCCCCCCCCCCAAAGGTCACACTTGGTGGCAGCACATACTGTATGGTACCAAAACCAGTAAATTGTGAGTCTTTTTGGAAAATCTCTACAAATTCTGCAGATTGGAATAGTGCATTTTTTGCCTAGTCTCCTTTGCAAACTTTCTCAAACTTGATTGAGAATCACTGATGGACAGCAATTTTCAAATCCTACAGATTTTCTGTCAAATTTCAATCAGGATGTTATGTCGTGCACTCAAGGACATTCACATTGAATCTTTGTCCTGATTTTAATTCTTTAGCAGAATAAAGTAGGGTTTACTCTAAGACATTGTTTGTCTGCTGCAGACCTGGCTCAGCTTTGAAGGACATCCTGAACTAGGAAGTGAAAGGGTCATACAATGCACCTTTCATTTTGTTAAGATCCAGCTCCTCCAAGTCCTTAACTCCTCTCTCAGGCAGGAGGAGCATCATTGAGACTTATTATCAACACCATGTATATAGTACTTATTGTATCAATCTAGTAGTAGTTGTACTTTTAAGTTATTGTCATCATTATGAGACATGTTATTTAGAATTCAGGGTCATTGTTATGCTGAATAACAACCTTGCTACCATGTCATCATCCTGCTAACATTGGGTTATGAAGAAGAATGGAATGATTTAACATGTTCATAACTGGTCGAAACTCTCCCTTTTTCTATTTCTTCACCAGAAGAATGACCCCATTTTCATGTAAATATCACCTACCATTTTTTCACTGGTCTGTGCCATTTCCTCAGATGCTAAGACTCCTCCAAGTCCTTTCATTTTGTTAAGATCCAGCTCCTCCAAGTCCTTAACTTCTCTCTCAGGCAAGAGGAGAATCATTGAGACTCCTCCTTTGTAGCCAAGTCTCAGGACATGAGTGGAAGACTCTTTGTCATGATAAACATCAAATGAGTCATCGTTATACATCATCTGAACTGGAACAGTTGTCTTATCATCTACATGTAAGACATCTTCACGTGTGTCCCTTGGATCAAAGGGAATTTCCCATTTTCCTACAAAATACAAGTAAAGGTTTAGATTTAGATACAGTAATTATAGTAAAATTAATGTAAAATGTTTGAGGTCAAATCAAGGCTCATACAACACATAGAGCACATATTCTCAAAAACATATTAAAAAATACAGTAGTTGTGAATTTTCTTCATAACACGCGATCATTAATTCAGTGAAAGTGGATTATAAAACTAAGCAGTTAGACTAATACTGTAAATATTATTGACAAACATGTCACAATATGCAGATGTAGCGGCGAGGCTTATTAATAAGAAAGAATTAAGTGTTCTGAGCTTTCCCAAATGGTCCCATATCTCTGTTCATCTCTGTGGTGCAGCAACAGAGAAACTATTCATGCAGGCTGATTTAAGGTTTCCTTTGATAAGGTTTCCTAGGACAGCTCCCAAAGGGGGATGCACTTAGCTAAGCCTGGCTATCATGATCAATGGTCATCCATTGGCGCCTATCTGTCTAGGGAATGCCAGATGGACATCTGGACTGCATTCCTAAGTGTCAGGAGTAAGTGACTCATATCTCACCTTGATCAACCAATCAGGGACTGGTAGGGCCGAGTAACCCACGTGGGACTCTGATGCCCATGGAACTTTCAGCCAATCAACGAGCTGAAGTTCCTCCAGGTAAAAACAGGCAACACAGAGAGCCTGAGAGATTCAGTAGAGAATTCTTGGACTTTTCTAAAGGGAATTTAAAGGAGAATTCCAGGGCAGGACGGCCCAGGAGCAGAAGGCTCCCAAGGGCAGGACATTCTTGCAGCGCGCCTCCTGACCATCCTGAGACTCAGCCCGGACAACCACGGAATGGCCAGTGTGTCCGAGTGCCAGAACTTTCCTCTGTTCTAAGAGTCTAGAGCGGAGGTTGCCAGAGAGTAACCAGAGGATCCACCCGAGGTTAGCACCAGCAGCAGGCCTCGTGAACAGGTCAGAACTGTGGACAGCTGAATCACTATTCAGAACTAGCTCTTCATCAGGAACGAACCGGTCCTCTTCCTGACTTGCTGGGACCCACAGTCATCTTTTCTCCTGTGCACAAACTTTGCTAGTTAAAGCCAACACTAACTAGCCGGTCAGTGAACATCAGCAGCGCACCGTCGCAAGCCGCACAGCACCGAGCCAGAGCGTGCGGATTGGACAGCAACAGCCTGCAACTGTTTCTTTGTGCCCGCAGGAGATCTGAATCCCCAGAGATTGGATGAGTTTTCAACTTCAATGCATTACAGCTCGAGAATTCAATTGTTATCCCAACCAGTTTATATCAATTTAATTCCTAAGAGTTATGTACTTGTTTTGAGTATCTAATGTAGAAGTTATAACCAAGTTAATTTATGAAACGGTCTAAATGAATGATATACTGAACGTATGTCCTCTTGATATGTGTAACACTTTGTAACTGACTGAATATATAACTTTTGTATTCTGATAACCCTCTCGATAAGATCTGTTAGGTTTACATGCATATTCTATGTCTTAATAAATGTATCCTCGTGTATTAGTACCTGTGTGTGTGCGTTGTTTGAGTTATGTCGCATGGTTGGATTCTAAAGCCATCAAAAGAATAAATTTTGTGATTTACTGCTACAATTAATAATTGTCCCAGTAAATGCCCAAACCCTACAGAACAGGTGCCTTCAGAGAGCACACTACACTACACAGAGTAAACAATTGGTCAGAGTTTCATACTTGCATTAATAAGTATTATACATGCCTTGAGCAATAAGAAATGGCTATTATTCATAAAATTAATTGAGCTGTGAATTTCACTATATACTAATACTACACATCTTACCTCTGAAATATATGTAGCTGACAAGGAACATCATTGTGTTTGTATCCAAGTCATCTAAAAAATTGGGGACTATGCCATGAGTTTTGTCCTCAACATACTTGTTTATCAAATGCAGCGCTGCAGTGGTGTTGGTGAAGTCAACAGTGAAACCTTCTGAGTGGAAATAGTGTTTAATGTCCTCCAGAAATTTTGAAAGAGGTTTGAAATTCTCACTGATGAACATTGCATTTCCAACAGACAGGTCCAGTTCTTTCTTCTGATTCAGACTTTGGAGGATTTGTTCAAAGGCTTCATTCACTTCTGCTTCAGTGGTGTCAGTTTTATTGAAACCGAGACCTTGAAACAGCTCATCATGCGTCTTGCCCATTGTACCCAATGACAGCATGGCAAGGGCAGTGGAGATGCTCAGGGGAGAGAAGATGAGGGTTTTAGATTTTGAAACTGTCTGTGCAGCAATGTGTTTATACAAACTGAAAGCAAATTCAGAATTCGCAGATTGTAGCTCTAAACTAATTATGGTGGTGCCTGTGACCATGGTGATGTCCATGACCTTTTGAATGTCCATAAGCTTGGTGATGTCCTTTGCCATGAGAATGAATATCATCACTATGATGACCCTTATGGTTTTTAGTATGGACAGCAAAACAGAGTGCAGCTACTGTGATGCACAAATAAATCACCTTTCCCATCTTGATCATTATTGTTTTTTATGGACTAACTGTGGGCTCTGTCAATAACATAACATACATAAATCACTAATAATACAAATATATTTACAAATAATACAAATATAATTATTTGGAAAACAAGTTCATCAGTCTGCTAAGAAATTTTAATATTTATCATTTTGCTTGAATATTTTCTCTAAAGCTAATGAAATCAGGCAAATCTGCTTTGCACAGCCACAGGTTAAGAATGGGTTATTTTTTTTACCCTTTAATTAAATATGAGAAAAAACATGGTAATCCTAAATCAGTCGTTATGTTATATTTCAGCACTTCCTTTTGAATTTAGTTTTAATGAGCGCATCAATGCACTAGTAACGATCCAACACGGCACTTCTATTACATTCCATAGAGCTGGAATGCTGGCAAAATCTGCATCAACGTGTGTTGAAATAAATAAAATTCTGATCAGTTATTGTAAAATTCCTGAAATGTATTTAAATACAAGTGTTTTCCAATAGACAGAGGTGTCACAGATCTCATCCTAGATTTCACTGGCACATAAGTAGAATTCAGCACCTACTGTACCGCTTTTGTCTACCTTGTGTTGCTGAGTGTTTCTCTGGTCTTCATCCCAGTTGCTAGGTCTCTCAGGAGTTATGAAATGACTTGTTTACTTGTACCAGTCATCAACCTCTAGACCCTTTACTATCAATCTCCAGTCCCATTTCATATGTAGTTAAGCAAGATATTTGATTGTTGACAGAGTAAACTTTGGGTATAACGAAGGCTAAAGTTTTTTAGATATTTAGCATTATATTTCCACATTTTTTACAAGTTGAAATTTATGGGTTTTTAAAAAAAAAAGATTAATAGAATCATTAGTACTGTATTTGCTTTTTTCAAAAGGTTTTCCGAGTTTTTAGAGAAAATCCTAAATATTACAACACTGCTGAAGAAAAGCAGTTCACTTTAGATAAAACAGACCTTTTGCATATTATTTAATTTATAAGTATGTTATAAGTAATATAATAAATGTTTAATAAATGTTTATATTAAAAGTTAAATAGAAACCAAAGGATTCAGTGCAGTGTTTTAGAAATCCTTCTTTACAAAAACATTCAATTCCTAATATTTTCAGATGTGGTGTCTGTCACCTGAAATATAGCCTGGTTTTCTTTATTTACTGTAATAACGTACATACTGTACTGTACAGTCAGTATCTGAGCAGGAACAAATCCACTGTGCCTAGTATAAATCAGAGTCTCTGAGGTGAATTGGATAAATGGGATTAGTAGAAATAAACATGAATCCAGTTTCTGTTAACAGAAGTCAGATTTTTGCGTATTTTACTGCAGAAAGGATTACTCTCTTCACCCTTATTCAGAGAATTTGTTTGATACAGTAGATGGAGAAAACTTAAAAGTCTCTTTAAATTTGGATTAATTACAACATATGCTGTATACACTATGCCCCAATTATGTTTCAAGTGTTTACAGTCTCATTGTATTCTTTTGATTGCTTTCAGATCACTCATGAAATCAAAGACGTGACAGAACTCACAATGGACTTCACACTACTGTACATGTAGCCAGTTTTATTGCAGAAACTTTTTTTTACAATTGAATTGGCTCCTCGGCAGTTTTTACCTAACTTAAGGCAAATTTAATATTAAGGTAAATCTTGTGTCAACATGTCATGATTTCGGAAGGAAGACCTAGTGAAAAGCAAATGAGCGCTATCTTGCTTCAAGGAAAATAAAAATAGTATCTATTCATAGTAGATGGAAACAAAGGGAAAATGTGTAGCTGTACCAAGTTAAAGATTTGGAGATATTTACTATTATTTATGTTTTAGGAAAACAATTTTATTTCTCTTCATGTTGTAGCATCACACTGTGTTTGAATGGGGTACTCAGGGAGCAGCATTTACTCAAACGAGATGTTTTCAAATTATAATTTAAAAATATATATATATATTTTTGTTCTAATAACATCTTAAATTCATAGGTCAGAAGGCAGTAATTAGGGCATAGCTCAAAATAGAGCATTTGATTGATGATCAAGATGTTTCTACTTCACATCTGAATTCTCCCTATAAAACCACATACCTATTTATTTACCCAACAGGCTAGGTGAGCCAAATAACACCCTCTAATTTTCAACTGTTCATACATGGTAATAAAGAGCAGCAGACACAGTCACTATGGAATTATAAATGTTAAGTTCTTGTTTAAAATCTCTAGAAATCTGAGGTAAAGTGTGAGCATGGGTTTACAACAGTACTCTTTGATTACAGTGGTATTTAGAGGTTATGTTTTTTACAAAAAAGGCTCTGTTGTAGACTGATTCCATAAATTATTTAGATTTTGGTATACTTCTTGTTATGGGCCTCCAAAAGGATAACAGTTACTTACTGTGATGTAAGTTTAGCTTTATTCAGAAAAGGACAAGATAGGCTGATAGTTAGCCTGACATAGCCATTCATTTTTAAGTGATTACCAATGTACTGTTACAAAAAACGTCAAGATTAATAGATATTGTGAGGGAACTAGAGAAGCTGGATATGAAAAATGTGCCTAATAAGGAATTGACTCCAGATGTCCAACAGTGACAAATATTCCTTAATTTGTTTTTCTTTACCATGATTGTGAATATTTTTGGTGTACATCTTGTCCTCTATTTTTCTGTAGGATTGACTATTTTTCCCATGAAAAGTACACTCCTAGTTTCATGATTACCAATTATGAAAAGGAAAGGACGATTGAAAGTCAAGCTTGGAGGCAAACTAGTAAGTATGATTTCTACACCAGTGACTCCAGTTGCTGTAGTTCCTATTTCATCCACATCTAGTGTTGCTTTGTGGACAACCTGAAAAATATCAAACAACAGGCATGTCATATTACATTCTGAGCTGACATTAATACAGTATATTTCTAAAATGGTTAAAAATATCCTTAACATTAAAACAGTGTAATAGACATAATATTATATGCTATAGCTTATACAATATGCTTATTCTAAACTGTATTGTTATATTAAAGTTAAGTGTTCTATTAGCGACACATCTTTCTTTCAGTTTCTCAGTTATATCTGGTTCATTGTATTTTCTGTTCACAGAATTCTTTAATTCCCTTGAGATTACATTGTATTGAAAGATACTATTTACTTTTGATTGACTGACTGAGATGGCAATAATTTCCTAATAAATATCTTTTTACATTAAGACTAAGACAAAATTGTAGCAATAGAACAACTCAGATGAATGAATACTCTGTATTTTAGATACAATTATCTAGAAAGAAACCAATTTGCTTCTTAGAAGATTTGTTTACTACCACCATCAGTATTTAGAACTGTAATATACAGTATTGCAAAATGTGTTAATTGGAAACAAAATACAAATGTATACTTATGCAAAATGAAACACAACTTAATTTGCATCAATAGCTGAATGAGTATATCTATTATATGCATAATAAATATATACTAATATATTTGAAATAACAATGCATTGAGCTCAACTTATTTGAATAAACAAACACCTGGTGCTCAATATCTTGTATTTGAGCTGGGTTAAAATTCCCTGAACATGTTAATGAATAATCTGTATAACTGCCTAATTATCTTGTCCTAAAGTGTTAAAGACTGGCCTAGGAATGATCACATCAGTCTGTGTAACTGTTATCAGAGTACCATGGCTATAGTGTGAGACATCTTGGGAAGAAATAACCTGAACATCAGGAAAATGTCTGAAGATCTGCATGTAAATAATCGGCATGATTGAAGGTGTTTTCAGGGTAATGCCTAGAGCTGAGGGATGAAGTTCCAATTTCTTTTGGACTTAAGAACATCTAAGTTGGCAGCATAGCACGTAGACCTGGAGTGGAGTTTTACTCACTGAATAAGACCACTTTGCACGTCACAGACCTGACATAAAACAATATGTTGGGAAATGTTGTGGTAAGACTCATACTGATTGTTGTATTATACAAGACAACATATGTAGAGGTGAAGGGTGATGATAGTGTAGGGAATTTGCTTTAACAGAAGAACAGCTTTTGTGCAAACAGGGGAAAACCAAGCTGTTCAGCAATACTCTGACAAAGGCCAGTTAGGATGTGTTGAATGTACCACAGTGGCTTTTCTGTGGCCACTGTACCTTTAAGAGAGCCCTGACAAGCTTAAAGTGAGCAATACATTTGAACAGTTTTTGATTCAAATGGTCACATACACAAACAGTAACAAAATCCTAAGTACCTTTAAAAAACCTATTATTTTTCTCTGCTGTAGAACCTTCTGAGTGGCACACAATTCAGAAACAAATTCTAAATTGTGATATCAGTAGTGATACTGTAAATGAAGGCAGAATTTTCCCACTATAGGTTCTAGTTTTTATCAACAATTTCTAACACCTTCCTAGTGTTACTGTATGCGTGATCAAGCTGGTATGCAAGGTTAAAATGTGCATCCTGAAACAATGGAATTTTGCCAGTTCCACACAACACTTTTATCATTGTGGTAAAAAGGCATGTATCAAATGCTTTTAATTCCAATTTCCACTTCATGTAATACTGAACAAGTGATTTTCAAAACAAGACTTTACCTTTGAAACAGCCAAATTTTCGTTTGCTATTCCCGAAAAGTTTGCACTTTGATCAAACATATCCCTCATTCCCATTTCAGACAGGACGTCCTTCAGTGAATAAGATGTTGAAACTGAAAATTTTGGCACACTCAATAAATATCGTCTACAAAAGTAAAGAAGAGTTCATGTTAATATTTACTATACAGTACACCATGTTCAAAACCCACAATATTTAATGCTTAAGATTCTCCTACACTATATAATAAAACAACAAACTAATACTTCAGTTATTCAATGTCCACATGTGTTTGTTGACATTTAAACATTTTTATATAAAAAATTGCAATTCAATATATTAGGGTATCTTTGGAAGGGAGTGAATACTTTTCCATAGCACTGTGAATGAAATATGAAATGTACTTACCAAGACTGGAAATAAAAAAAGAAAGCTTTTGTGTTGTACGCAATTGAACATAAATGACAAATCTCCTGAACGTGCACTAAGAAGATAACATTCATATTATCAACACCATGTATATAGTACTTATTATATCAATCTAGTAGTAGTTGTACTTTTTAGTTATTGTTTTACTTCGTTAGGAAACGTTATTTAGAATTACAGATGAAACGTTGTGTTTTCTCTTTTCAGCATGGAATAAACCTACTACTTGTTCCTGATTTAGAATTATTCTGGTTACGTCTTCAGGCCATTTTCATGCTGAATGACAACCCTGCTAACCTGTCATCATCCTGCTGACACTGAATGATTTAGCATGTTCATAACTGGTCAAAACTCTCTTTTTTCTATTTATTCACCAGAAAAATGACCCCATTTTCATGGAAATATCACCTACCGTTTTTTCACTGATCTGTGCCATTTCCCCAGATGCTCTCTGCACCAAGTCTCCTCCAAATCCTTAATTCCTTTTTCAGGCAGAAGGAGCATCATTGAGGCTCCTCCTTTGTAGCCAAGCCTCAGAACATGAGTGGAAGCCTCTTTGTCATAATAAACATCAAATGAGTCATCATTATGCATCATCTGGACTGGAACAGTTGTCTTTTCATCTACATGGAAGACATCTTCACGTGTGTCCCTTGGATCAAAGGGAATTTCCCATTTACCTATAAAGATAGATTAAGGTTAATAGTTATTATAGTAAAATAAATATTATAGGAAAAATGCCTGATATCAAATCAAGACATATAAAAAGAAATATAGAACATTTTCTCAACAACATAAAACAGATGTGAATTTTGTTCAAAATAAGTCATCAATGAATGTTGTTTTGAACAGTAGTTATTGGATACTTTTTATTGGACATCTCAGACACAATCTCATCTTCGACAGTGTAGAAAAGAAAAGTAAGCAATGGAAAATTCAAGTTTCATTAGACTATAACATATTAAGGTCAAATGTGTCACAATATCTATATTATATTTTTTATATTTTCTATTTGTTGTCAGTTTCATACTTGCATTATTAAGTATTGAAGATTATCTTGAGGATAAAATAAATTAAGCTGTGAAATGAACTATATACTTATACTAGACATCTTACCTCTGAAATATATGTAGCTGACAAGGAACATTAGAGTATCCGCATTCAGGTCATCTAAGAAATGTGGGACTTTGCCATGAGTTTTGTCCTCAACATACTTGTTAATCAAATGCAGCGCTGCAGTGGTGTTGGTGAAGTCAACAGTGAAACCTTCTGAGTGGAAATAGTGTTTAATGTCCTCCAGAAATTTTGAAAGAGGTTTGAAACTCTCACGGATGAACATTGCATTTCCAACAGACAGGTCCAGTTCTTTCTTCTGATTCAGACTTTGGAGGATTTGTTCAAAGGCTTCATTCACTTCTGCTTCAGTGGTGTCAGTTTTATTGAAACCGAGACCTTGGAACAGCTCATCATGCGTCTTGCCCATTGCACCCAATGACAGCATGGCAAGGGCAGTGGAGATGCTCAGGGGAGAGAAGATGATGTTTTTAGTTTGTGCATCTGGCTGTGCAGCAATGTGTTTATACAAGCTGAAGGCAAACTTAGCATTTGCAGATTGTACCTCTAAACTGTAATTGTGATGATGCTTGTGGCCATGGTGATGCCCGTGACCTTTGTGATGCCCATGATCGTGGTGATGCCCGTGATCATGGTGATGCCCTTTACCGTGAGCATGATCATCATCACTGTGATGATGGTGGTTACCCTGGACAGCAGAGCAAACTAGAGCTGCTGTGATGAAGAAATAAATTCCCTTCCCCATCCTGATAGGTATTTTTTTACAACAGTAGGCACTGTTAATAAAAACAACAAACACAAATCAATAAAAATACACACAGTATATACAGTGAGAGAATAACAAATATTAAGAAATCCTCATTTAATTAAAAAAACTTATTTGGTCTGCTAATAAGCTTTAATGTTTTATAATCTAACTAGGAAAGGATCTCTTTCATGAATGAAATCATGCAAATCTACTGTACTTTAAACAGCAACTGTAACAGAATTGCAACAAGGTATTTTTCTGATTTATAAATTAAATGTTTTAAAAATATTAATATTAATATTTAAAAAGGTGTATTTGGTGATACCAAACTAGTCCTTAGGCTCTACTTCAGTACTCCTTTTTTAATTTTGTTTTACTGAACATGAACACTTTGAAATTCTGAAAATACTTTGCATTTTCATTCATTCAAGGATTTTCAACTCTAAGGATTCATGCAATTTCATTATATTTCATGTTTCAGTGCTGATCAAGTTTGCATCAGGTCATGTAATTAATAATATAATCTGAAATAATAATAATAATGATAATAATCATTTATAATTATTAAAATCAATGTATTTCTCTATCACTGGCCAGGAGTTTTAAAAGCCCTGAAATTATTTAAAAAATAACAAATTCACATGTGACGGTTACATATATCACAGATCTCAACCCAGATTTAAATGGAAAGGAAATTCAGAAGAATTCAGCACTTACGTTTTTTCTCTGCCTTGTGTTGCTGTTTTGTTCTCTGGATTTCATCAGAATATATACTTCTCTCAGGAGTTATGAAACAACCCCTCGTTTACGTTTACCAGTCAACAACCTCTAAATATTTTACTGTCAGACAACCAATAGTCCAGTTTGATAAGTACTTAAGCAACCTGTTTTACTATTGACAGAGAGCAAACATAAGGTATAGTGCTTGCAAAAATGCTGACTTTTTAAAACAGTAGTATGTATTGACTTTTCACATTTTTTATAAAAGCTGAAATTGATTCTTTTCCCTAGAAGAAAAATAGAATCATATGTGCTTTTTTCAAAGGTTCTATCAAATCGGAAAAAAAAACCCAACAAGTTCCATATTGTAAATACTATTAAAGAAATAATCAATCTTTTGAGATAAAAAAGCTCTTTCATATATAATTTATAGGATGTTATAAAGTACTGCAGCTTTAAGGTTTCTATAAATTAGAATACAAAGGATTCAGTGCACTTTAATTTGAAATTCAAGCATTTCTAGTATTTTTCCAAATTTTACATTTTGTCCTTTATTTTCAATAACTCTGCTATTTAAAAACGGTACAGGTTACATTATTACATTGACAAACTGTCACCACATCTTTCTGCAGTGGTAAAGTCTATTCGTGATTTCACCTTTTTAACTGGTCAAGCAATCACTTATGAGATTGAAACTCATTTCTTATTTGCACTTAAGCTTTCTATGATCCTGATGTGAGAGATCAAAAGTTCATTTCTCCCATTTACATTGAAGGGACAAATTGAACATATGCCTTTTAGGAATTAACAAATAAGTACAAACAGAGATACTATGCAATAAAGCCTACAATTAAAGGATTATTTTTTTTCATTTCGCTGAGATTTAAATGGCAGTGTTCTCATTGTTCTAATGTAGTACTTTGATGTAGTGCTGTAGCCCCTGAGCATTTAAGAGAAAAGGTGAATATTACAGTGACCTTGCTTAAAAGCAATGTTGCTTACCTTACATACTGTAAATGTATATACAGTAGGTGATATAACAAAAGCACTGTTGAACTAGGTAGGATAAAAGTTTATAGTGCTAGATACTGTATCCCTGGTCCTAGAGGGCTTGGAGGGCTTCATGTTGTTTGTCCACCAATATTAATTAAACATGAACAAGACATAAATCTGCTTATTATTGACTTAGTTGGACCATTTTAACAGCTCCTCTCAGTTCTTCAGATGCTGCTGTTCTCAAGAGAGTGAAAACCTGCAGACACTGGCCCTCAAAGACTGGGGACCCAGGCTGCAGAAAACCTGTAATGCTCTACTTTTTAACATACGTGTCCTTTGTTCATGTGATTATTAATTAACTTACTCTTTATATTACAAAAATGTGTTCTCATTACAAAATGTGTTAAATACATTTAAAACAGCAGTAGGTGTTTTTCATTTGCATTTCAATCTGTATTCAGTTTCTAGGCCTAAAATAATTGTTTGTCTTCAAGCCCATGTGTTTTCAACAAAAATGCAATTATGTTAATTTTAGATAGCTTGAATGGAAAAGTAAGAACCTTTAGAAAGAATGGACAGAAATAAACATCGCTTGGAAAAAATAGGGAGAATACAGGCAATACTGAAAAACTTCCACAAAAAGGAATTTACATAACATAAAAATGGTTACAAATGATGTCACAACAGCAACGTAGAACATTATTTTTGTTGGCTAAAGTTGTGTATTTTAAAGTGATCCTAAATTATTTCTTAAACTAAGATTTGCTTCACTTTTTAACACCCCTTTAGTATTAATAATTTAATTACAAGCATATGCCATTCTTTTTAAATATTACATATAATACTTCACATATTATTACTACTTCTTAATGGTAATGATACATCTCAGTTTCAGTCAGTGTTTTGCTGTATATATAGCACAGAGATTGTTTAGGTTTCATCAAATGATCAGCTCATGAATGCATCTTAAATTAAAACAATTATTCCAAACCTTCATTAGAACTCCATTTCGAATCTGGGTCATGTCATTAGCCAGCAGTGACCAGGATTCCCCAGGCAGAGGCACACAATTGGCTAGGTGGGGATAAGTGGAGGATAAGGATAAGGTGGGAATAGTCGCTGCTGGTAAATGACAAGGCAACGTATGTGGTCACCACCAGCTTCAATCATTCGGATCTCTGAGCACCTTGTAATGTGCCCATTGATGCATATAGAAGGCATCAGTGTGTGGGATTGATTATATACAGCCAGAGAACTAGACTTAATGTGGTGACATCTGTCACTTTCAATTGAAGCCACTGAGGAAAAACAGAACCCAAGGATCCAGCAAAGACGTGTTTGCTACACATAAAAGGGAGGATTGTCACCTTTTCGTCCTTCGGTTAAGTTGAACGGGTGAATATTGCAGCAGCATTCTCTGTCCTCCAGGTTCCTCGGCTAATCTTGAAATGTTGTCAACTATTTGAAAACCGTGACCAACACCTTTTTTTAGCCCGATGCAACTCTGCTTTCAGTGTAGCCACATTGAAAGCCACAGGTTTTTCCATGATCTTGACCTGACAGGTGAAATCCTGGCCAATAGAAAGGAATCATGTGACATGAAAGGATATTAGCATTATTCATCTATCCATTTTTTAGACCACTTTATCTAGTTCAGGTTTTCAGGATAGACAGAGGCTATCCTGGCAACCAACAGGCACAAGGCAGTATACACCATGGATGGGATGCCAGTCCATCGTAGAGCACCCACAATTAACCAGTATGTCTTTGGACTCTGGGAGGAGACCCACATGAACACAGGGTGAGAATACTGTACAAACTCCTTGCTGACAGCACACTAGGAATTGAAACCAGGGTACCAGCCAGAAATCTGGCCTAACTAAAATCATTTTAAAACTTATTTTTCATAATAATTTAATCCAGTACAGTATATGATACTATATATACAGTATATAGCAATTGCTCTCACCTCTGCCAGTCATTTAGGCTCTAGCTGTTATCCCACTTAAATTCCTCTCTGTCAGGAACAACACCAATTTCTAAGTGTTTCTTCTTCTTTTTCAATAAAGAATAAACCACTTTTCTGCATAAATCCCTAAAATGCATCTCATCAATGCTCCAGTTGGAAAAAAAAGATGTCCAGTCTTTTCGACATATTTCAAAACTATGCTCTGAAACTTTTTTGGTATCACTCTTTGATGGCCTCCGATGAGAAAAATAACTTTAATCTCATTATTGTTTTTTTAATTAAATTTTATACAGTAGCAATGGGATTGTGACTGCTGCTGGCAAGCCATAACATTCATTCAGTTCAGTGTACAGTATACTAACAAGGAACATTTAGTGAAAGGAAAGAATCAAGGGTTCACAGAATGTTTAAAAAAACATGGCACATCTCAGTCAAAAACCTTTTACAAACAATTGTCAAATACTTCCAAGTCCTAGATGTTACAACTTACAAATCCAAGAACTTTCAGTTTTCAAAGACATTATATGAAATCTATATAGATTTTAGGTACTGAAGGGACTCCAGTTCTTTAAAATATAACCTTTTCATTTAAGAGTTCCTTGTTAATGGGCAAACCATACACCAGTTCAATAATATCTTTACAGTATGTTGATTTAGATTGGACTTGCACACAGAAAGAGCTTATGCAGTAGAATTCAGCACTTACCGTTTTCATCTGCTTTGTGGTCCTATTTTTATCTCAGGACTTTATCGGAATTTATACATTTCTCAGGAGTTATGAAACAACACCTTGTTTACTTTAACCAGTCATCAACCTCTAAACCCTTTACTAACAGATAACATTTAGCCCGGTAATGTTACTATTTATGCAAATACGAATTGTGGAAATAGCTGAAAAGATCATTGGAGCCTCCCTCCTTTCCATTTCTGTCACCTATGACAAACCCTGCTTACACAGGGCCTCCAGTATAGTAGATGACTCCTCCCATCCCTCCCAAAAACTCTTCACCCTCCACAGTGTAAGGGCCAGCTCCACCAGACTCTGGAACAGCTTCTTCCTGCAGGCTCTCAGGCTCCTCAACACCCTGGAATCTACTTGCACCCACCCCAATTCCAGAAACAGGGTTTAAATCCTCCCCAGTGTGTTGTGTTTATTGTGTTATGTATTTGCCTTGAAATTTGCACTATCTGCACTTTTTTACTATGTGTATCCTGTCTACAATATCTGTGTCAGTGTCCTGTCTGTCCTGCCTGTATTTGCACCGTGGATGAGGAGGAACGATATTTTGTTCCACTGCATACTTGTATATGGCTGGAATGACAAATAAACGCAAACTTGAACTTGAACTTGAACTGCCAGTAAAGCAAACTTTAGGTTTAATGAAGACTAATGTTGACCTTTCACTAGCAGTACATATTGCTTCTGCAACACTGTACAAAATCTGAACCTGATAAATGAATCTTTTCTGAGAAAAATATTTTCTCAACTACGCAGGATGTTCTGTGTATTTTACTGCATGAGTTACATGTGAAGCACACTGGATCTCTTGCAATTAAACATACAACAAAGTGCTTTCATACCATATGTAATTAAGAGGAATTCCATAGAAAAATAATAGTGTAACCAAGTGGCTTAGAATTTCAAGTTCTCAAGACAAAAAGATAATAAAAGATAGGTACAGTGTTTACAGGAAGATCTTAAATGTTCACAAAGATGATAGATGAAAGTGATTATAGGAAGAACCATTACTTTCATAAACAGAGTAATTGATCATGTTTTACCAATATGTTGAACATGTGCCATGAAATTATGTTTTAAATAAAAACATCATTTCAATATTACATTCGGATTTATGCTGTTTAAGAGTAAAGAATAAAATGCTTTCTCTATCAAATGATTTGTAGTTTAAGTCTCTGAGAAGTGAACAACCATTTTCTTTGAAATTAGAAAAAGATGTCTAATCAATCCCACTCTCACAGCAGATCCATGAAATTCTAGTACATCTAATACTTACAATGTTACTGCTCCTGTAAGATTGAGGTTTATGTTCTCAAGTTTTATGTTACCAAATCTCAAATAATGTTTTTGTGTTGTTGCTCAGAAAATGTCAAAGAACATTTGTTCAAAACTTGATTTGCTGACGCCTTTAAACCCTTACCATACTGTAACCAAGTTCCAGGAAATAAGCTGAAATGTAACAATGTTAAATACAAATAGCAATATCTATTCATTCACTGCTATGTTTTAACAGCAAATTATACTGTGGTTTAAAGAGTCTGGAGTTTGTGATTTGGCTCATGAAAACGTGACAGGGAGAAAGAATTTCGGAAGAAATGTGTTGGGAACAGAAGAGGGTGGGGTTAAGAGTGTGCCAACACCAAATACCTCTGCATTATATGGAAAAGATCTAGGGACCACAGAGAGGTCTCTGTAAATCAACTTTAGAAAGTTTTTTTTCCCTTAAAGAAATAATTTGACTGTATGGAGGTAAAAATTGGAGACTGGGCGATCCTGAAAGACTCAACCAATTTGATGAGCCTGGAAATCCCCACATTATCAGTGTCAGGTCAGGGCTAGGCGATTAGGTGAATGTAAAAGGGACTGTCCGAGTGATGGAGTACAATTGCCAGAGAACCACTGGGTTTGGATGGTCTTTAGTGGACCATATTGTTCTTGGTTTGTGCAAAAGTAACACAATAGGTACCAGTGAGGTGGAACTGTTGTCATGAGAGACAAGCTATTCCTCCAGTTAACTCTCCTGTAAGGCACTGCATAACTTTTAGCATAAGAAATGATCGGATAAGAGAATGAGAGTGCTTATTTCTCATTTCTCCTGTTCTGGTGCAGGGATTCTAGTGATGAGTGAATTTAATCAAGATGACCTATCATTAAGAGGTTATGGAACTGAAAAAGGACTTGTAAACCCAACTAAGAACAGGTAAAGCAGGAGACAAAATTAAGCCTAGGCTATAAAAGCTGTACACAGTCCTAAGCCAATACTGGACATTTGGAGGAAAGCTAACAATCTCAGAAAATGAAAAATTAAATGGTTTAACATAGTAACAAAATATAATGATCACAGTAAAAACACAAGAACTGGCAAATAGACAGATAAAAGGAAATACATTTTGCTTACTCCAAAAGTTAAATATAAACTATAGTGCTTAAAACAGCACAAAGTGCAGATGTTTTGGTCAAAATGTAACTATCTGAAGTGGTGAAGAATGCAAAAGAAAGCAAAAAATGAGCATTTAAAACTGTCAATTTGGCAAAGTCAGCATTGCAATTAATATCAAGCGTCCAAATAAAATCATTAAAGGACAACAAAAATATAATTTGATATCAGTTTAAAAGGAATAAACATCTAAGAACATACAAAACAGTTACAAGTGAGGAGAAGCCATTTGGTCCACCTAGCTCATTTGGTTTTCCAGCACCCAACTGATAACATTTTGAAAAATAAAAATATTCAACAAGGTCAAAGTTATGAATGTTCTCAAATTAAGATCTGGCAACAAGTCAGGTTTGTACATTATTGAACATTTCTTTATTTTCCAAAACAAAAACAAAAAACAACACAATTTAATAGTAAATATCTCAACAGCAACATCATATACTGTAAGTCACATCAATTACAACTCAATTTCCAAAACAAATTTTAAAGAGATACTCCTGGTGCGTTTTGGTAGTTCTTAAGACTTCACAGGACCACTGCCCCGAAGTATTTTTAAAATCCATTTTTGTTGGTTTGAATTTACATCCAAAAATACACTCGATTCTTGTCATTTTATGCAAGATATCTCTAGTGTTATTTTTATTTCACAAGCTTGTAGATTTAGCTAATAACATTAAACAACTTGGAATTATTGATTCATTTGGGATATTTATGTCTTACTAGTTCTTCAAAAACTTAAAAATGCTGATTAGAAAATCTCACATAGTTTGTAGAGCATCTGAATGTGAAAAACAAAACATCACACTGGATACCAATGCATTGTCCTAAAGAAGAACATCTTCTACAGCCTTTTTATGTTTCATGATAGCACAAAGAAATGCATTATCTTTGACAGAGTATTACTACTGCTGTATTATCATAGAGGGGGAACTTAAATGCTTTTAATGTTTAAATTTTATTTTATCCATGTATGAGTTTAGAGAAAAAATGCTAAATTACTACTTTAAAAAATCCACATAGTATTTATGCTATATATAGCATAAACACTATGTGGACCTGAAGAAGGCTACAGGGCCGAAACGTTTCGGCTGACATCAGATCTAGCTTATCTTACATGGTAAGGCCTACGCAGGACCTACTGTACATCTCTGCTCTCTGGGTCTGTCTCACATATTACAAAAGACAGTGACTGACAACGGCTCAACCGTATCTATGGTTAAGGAACAGAGCACTGTACTGAAGACAAACAAAAACTCTTTTCGAGTGTCTCTGCCCTTATTTTGTAATTTTGTATTAGGTACTGATTACTGTAAACATATTAAAATAGTCTACGTATTTTGCTAATTAATTATCCATTCCTCCATCCATAACACATAACAATCATTGCTTCATTCTTAGCACTATTTAGTTCTGGTAGTAAACTGTTTATGCACAGATGTTTAATTATTTTACATAGAATACCTGCTTTGTGCAATCTCAACAATACATATAAAAGTTCCTTTCCAGTCTCCTAACCTCTCCCCTGTTTGTATTGCAATGTTTAGGCATCTTCCCATGGATTCAGAAGAACACGTATTGTAAGTTATATGAATTACTTTAGCTTAAACCGTTAGTTTAATACAAAACACTACTAATAAGGCACAGAGGTAAATTATGGCAACTAAAATCAAAGTCTGAAAACTTCATTCAGAAATCCCAAATCTTCACAGCCCACATCTTGGCACTATGTTTCCACATACGGCATACTGATGTCTTCACTATTATATGAATATTCAATCATTTTCAAGGGTTTTCCCTATGTACAAAAATAAAGTTATAAGAAGAAAAAAGAAGTTATGAGATACATTAATCAAGTTTATTAAAATAAAGTATGATTTCAAAATCAAACTACTTTTGACATATTTATTTTAAATAAATATTACTCAGTACTGTTCAGGAAATTCCATTTAACACTGATCTCTTCACTATGTAAACTATTCTACAGTTACAACTACTGTAAAGAAGCAATGAAAAAAAATTGTGTTTATTAGAATTCCAAGAATCTAAAGTATTTTAATTTCTGCTTCTATATTGAAAAATATATGGAAAAAGCCATAAAACGGTTCCTATGTTTATTTATGTACCACGCACAGAGATTTACCTGCTAGATTTTGTATTTCTATCATTATTTCTTCATGTACAATGGAAAACAATTCATCTCTCATCTTGGTCCCATCCAAATAAACTGAAAAAAAAAAGAAAAGAAAGAAATTTCAAGGACTTTCAAGGCTTTTATAATTAAGTCCACAACGTGGCATTCAAAATGCAACAATTAAATAGATTTTCAGATAACACTGCAGTAGACAGGAAAATGTCTATCATGCTTTTCGCTTTTTTAATGCATTAGTGCATGAGGTTTCAGCAGTACCTGTTACTGAATGATTAAGTGTAGTACAAAAGGAAGAGTAACTGGATACTGAAAATGTTCTCTCCTTTGCATTCTCATTATTAAGTGATGGTAAGCAGAATTTTTGCCAATTGGTAGATTTTTTTTCTTTTTCAAGTATTTTGGCTTTTGATGTATCAGGTGTTCATCAAGGAAGACTGTATTATTTGAAGACTGTAAACATTGCCTTTCTTTTCTTGAGACCCACATGACAGCTTTATTCTTCCGGTATAAAAAATGCTATGGCAGAAGAAATCAATTAGGTTAATTTTTCTTTAAAATTTGATTATTTGACCGTTAATTTCCTTTCCTCAATCAGTCTGGGTCTTTATAACATGAGTCCCTAAAGCCACTTGTCCCTGGCAATATGTGACTGACCACTGTTTCTCAGGGGGTAATAAATCCAACATAGATGATGAGGCAACAACATTCTGGCAACAAACTAGATGTACACCAATGATGAAAGTGCTTTAATCACACAAGATTAACGGGGAAAATGAGAACAAATGTGTTAACAGGAGGTAGTTCTTTACTCAAAGGGCTGTGTATGAAGCAAGCTGCTCAGCCATGTTGTTTAAACTCCCACAGTATGCTAGCTTCCACCAAGAAATAATTGGATCAGATCCTTCAAAGCAGGCTTCGAAAGGCTGAATATAACTATTCTTCTACTCTCATTAATAAACATTTTACTGTCCTCAGCATAAAGAAAACAGAAGAGCTCCATCACTGGTGAATTGTTTCTGAAAAAGCCACATTTTACCATTAACATAACGAAAACATTCTAAAACCACGAGTAACAATCTCTTATCACAGGACTAAGCATCAGCTCTTTTTTCATTTAAAAAAGTGAAACATACTCAGTGCAGAAACAGTTGCTTCCATTTCCTTTCTGTTTTTCACATACATGGGCCAGACGTGTCCATCAAAGTATCCAGGGGGATCAGGGGGTACATATACTCTAGTACTGCAAATCAAACAGCCATACACCTAAATCAGGCAATTGTATTTGGGGAAATTGTATGGCTAAGAACACACACAGAAGAATGAAACATGATACAATATGTGTATACAAATGTTATAAAAACAATACTGATGTTCTGTTTGAACAAGGACCACCCAGGAGCCATTTTAGTAACATTTTAAACTTTTAAAATAAAATACAAATGTTTGAAAATTTACTGAAAAAGAAAAAGTAGTTTCAGACTAGGGAAGGAACCAAGACAATCAAATCATATTCGTGGGTGTCAAATCGGGACACTCAGCCACTCAAGTGCAAATGCACATGGAATAAAAGTACAGACTGGTTTCTAGAGTTAAAGTAATCCATAATATTTTTAACTATCTTTTAAACTGTCACTTAATGCTGGTTCATGTGATCAGCAAAGACAACCAAGATCAGCAAAAGAAGAATAAGATAAAAAGCAAAATTCACAAACCATTCTTCTGTGAAAGGTTTATTATAATGTTTACAAATCACAGGCTAGAAACCTACTGTACAGTATAGTGAATATAATTCTTGTTTTCTTGCCTGTAACAAACCTTAAACTCCATGTGGCACAAAATCATTTTCACAATTAACTATAAAAGTGGTAAGGAACATTCCTGGAAAAACAAAATATCAACCTGAACAATTTGTATTCATGCATTAATCTAAATGGAGAACTGATCTACGTTACTAATGTCAATTTCAAAATTCTCTTCTGGGGAAATGACTAAACAGAATTTACCGCAAGCCCATTTGCAAAGCATCAGCAACTGTATTAAGTTTGGAAATCAAAATGCCAGAATAGTCCCTGAAGCCATTATGCTATCAACATTATGCTATTTTGGAAGTCCAAAAGAAGTTTGTAGTTACACACATTTTAACAAAAGTGAAGAGGGTTTAAGTTTTAAATATGAATACAAAAGGAACCTATTACCTATTTTTATTTTCCTTTCTATTTTTAATTCCAAGTCAAATGAGTTTGGAAACTTAAAAAAATAACTATATGTGAAGAGGGCTCTGTTCTTCTCAAAAATCATGTTTTATTACTTGAAAAGCATTACACTTTACAACATTAAAAACGTTAAAAACCATGAATGCAGTAAAAATCTAACATCTACAGTAAATGTATTTCTTTGGATTCTCATGTTGCATTCAGGACAATATAAAGAAAAACAAGAACACAGGTATAGCTTGTGTATAAAAGTGTATAAAACGTTTAATAAAATTAAAATTTTAAAAATTATTTAATTCTTTGATATTTTTACAGCTATACAGTGGGTGACTACAGAAGAATCTAGATATAATGGGCAACACCTGGCTTGTGTCAATAATTCCAGCTTCAAAGCAAAGGGATGTTTGACAGAGATGGTTAAGGTTCAAAGCAATTGTACAGTAAATTTTACCTTGGTTTAATTAACCTTAATTAAGTTCTGGGTAAATGATTAAGTGTCAATGAACAGTCCAGAAAAACAGCATATAAGAGGATGGTGAAGGGGATAATGTACAAATAAAGAACAGACAAGAGACAAGAGAGGGAGGGCGAGAGCTTCACTTTGTTCCAGATCACCCAAAAAGGCCAGATTGGAACTACAGTAAGTGTTTGAACTTTGTTAAGATTGCCCACTATTCTGCAGTTTTCAACTTTGATTTCCTGTTTAAAGAATCCCTCCACTAAAAACAGCCTCTCCTGGATTGTGGGTGCATATTTAGAATATGAAGATAGGTTCCCAATAATTTGCTGGCATTTGGGTTTACAGAGAGAGAGATTTAACCACAGGTTTTATTCAATTTAGTTTAGAAGGCAGCTTTCTCTTCTTTTGGCCTTTGTAGGCTTTATTTAAGAGCCAAATACTCGGTAACAGTCTGGCGTTTTCTGGTTGGTTACGACATAAGGTGACATGTGTTGTATGTACATTAGTGTGTGTATTGTCACTTAATATTTGTTTAACCCAGTGTGCCTGAATTATTGCTCTTTTCATTACAGTCGTGCAAGAGAACAAAGATCTAATGTGCTTCTAACTATACCAACCTCTTGATTATTTTGTGCAGTACCCTGCCCTTTTATAAGAGAGGGTAATGCTGTTTTCCCTGTGTACATAAATTATCACAACTTTTTTATAAATGTCTAAGCCACCATATGCACAGTCATTTAAAGAAGAAAGTTAACTTACAGGAAATTAACTGCATCATATAAACTGATAAAACCGTTGGATATATTTAAGATTCCAAGGCTGAATAAAGCTGCATTTACTCTTTATATTACAATAAGTACTTGTAGCCACAATTTTTTTAATTTTAGGCAAATTCTAACTTGCAATATTAGAAATTGATGCTTTAGAGCTCCAGCATGTTATTAGACAAAATGACTTGTGAAAACAGTTAATAAGACAATTAAAGGTTTCAAACAAAATCTAAAAACTGCATATCCTGTTCTTTTAAAAACCAAACAAAAGTAACAAATGTGCCTGTCTGGAACATTTTTCCTTTTAAGAGTGTGAATTTGGATTGCTTCAAGCTCGCATGATTTTTCCATATACAGTATCTATGCATATCATTGAGAAATAATGGGGAAGACCAAATCAACAACTACAAAACTTACCATCTTCGTTTTTTGCATACTTCATATGGAACTTGTAAGTAATATCTTCTATCAAATAAATCATTCAAGGGTCTGAAAAAATAATTTTGTTTTCAATTTTAAAATTGGCAGACAACATTTACAAAACAAATATCACTGTGCTCTGATAATAAAATATATAGTAAAAATATTTGTCTTTTTATTTTCAGAACTGATGTGCTCATTTATGTCACTGGACTATATTTCCCTATATATAAAAGTAATGATGATATCTATTAGTCTCCCTGAGGCTACTTGCACTTCCAGAATCTGTGAGCCCCATAACTTTTAGAACATAGGTTAAAATGTAACCTCCTGACCAATGCCTTTCCATTTTGAAAGAACAAAACCTTCACTTAAAGGTTTAAAAAATAAGGACTGAATGTAAGAACATTTAAGGAAAGAAGCTTAAACAAATCTGCCCAATAAATGCTTAGGAAGGCCAGTGCCAACAGAACCAAACCAAGGATTCTGGATTGTCTGAGGGCGTCAGTTACAGTAGGTCATGCACAACACAAGACTGTTGTGATACAGGTGGCATTGAGAAGGTCAAGAAACACCACACTAGTGTTTTGAATAAGAGCTATGAACAAGAAAAGTATTCCCGATTCATGCTGTCACTATTGTTTTGGCTTCTGCGGACAACCTCGACAAAATTGCTTTCTTACAGCCGACAAATATCAGGAGCTTCTAGAATCAGTACTGTGTGGATGTTTTGGTTCGTACGTAATTGATGAAATTCCTGATCTTTACCGAAATCTTTGGACATTTTTTTTTTATTTTCATTTCCTTACTATTACTTGGAACTGTGCTGCGTGCAGTTCTGGCATTGGGCACATGCAAGGCATGCGACTGCAAGGGTGCAATCGGCCAACAGCAAGTACTTGACACCAGTGACAAACCAAGGGGGTAAGTGGCTTTACAAGTTCTATATAAAGTAAGCAAGCAACAGGAGCAAGACAGGGTACACCCTGAAAGTGACAGTCCACCACAGGGCAAACAGACACAAGCACAGACATGCACACTCACCCCAGGACCAATTTTCCCAGAGGATAGTTAATCTAGCAGTATGCTTTTGGACTCTGGGAGGAAACCAGAGTGCCCAGGGGATATCCACACAAACGCAAGGGGAACTAACACCTCACAGATAGCAACCTAGGTCCAGAATTGAATCCAGGGCCCCAGCGCTGCGAGGCAGCCATGCTAACCACTGCACCACTATGCTGCCTTAATAGAATAATAACCTCATTGAATTATGCTATTTATCATTTTTACATTGCATAATATTATTAATATGGAATTTTATTTTTTGTATACTTTTCATACAATGCTTTGTTAGAAAGTAATGACATATAATTCTTCTAACGTGGGCATTACAAATCCCGGGGCGTTTCTTGAAAAGAGTAGGGGTGTCATCCTGGTGTCCTGGCCAAATTTCCCATTGGCCTTTATAAAACATGGCCTCCTTATAATCCCCATCTATGAATTGGTTTCATCACTCTGTTCTCCTTCCCACTGTTAGCAATATGGCTCCTGTCGCATCATTCAGGTGGAGCTGCACATTGGTGGTGGTGGAGGAGAAAGCGCTTTGAGCGAAGTGTCCAGAACAGCACTACATAAGTGTAAGCAATTATTGTTAAGTATTATGTGGAAGGGGGGGACTATATGTCCTAGCAGGATCTAGAATTATATTAAAATCAAAGCACTGTTTTCTATCAGTGGCAGCACTGACGTCTATTTGGAAAGCTATAAATCAATTAAGCACCACTTAGTTGAACCCTGGTTAATGAGAAAAAAAGTCGCCATCCGATGCTGCAGCACCAACAAATTCTAACTAGGATGTTTACAGTAACTGACACTTTATGTAATTTTTGATGGTAAGAATTAAGTAAGCATTTATCTTTTACAATATCGACATCTACAGTAGTACACAGTTGAAGAATGTATAGAAACTGCCTTATTGTTGTGTATGGACAGACATTATAGACATTTATAGTTTAAGAAAATGGTCTTTAAGAGCAATCCACATACCTGCAGTTACTGATTATAAAACAGTATGGAGTATTTATCATGCTTATTATTGCCAAATTAGAAGATGTCACAGAGATTTGCAGAGATCTGGGGGCCCCATAAATTGTGCATTACTTTGTACACGCAGTGGATTTTCATTTTAATATTTTGAGTATTTTTTAATCTCTGAAAATCTATAACGGACATAAAAACTGTTTAGTACAACACGTGAGGCTAAAAAAGAATTTTACTCCTGTTAGGTACTTACTTGTAGTTATAGAGTAGGAAGCCCTCTATTATGAGTATGTACACATCATCTCGCACTTCAGTTGAATCTTCAAAGTTTGGAGGATTTTTTAATTCATGAATTTTTAAAAATGACCTTGGGTCCTTTCTCCAGGATTCAATGTCAAGCATCATACTATCCATGTCAAGGGCATCAATAACTAAAATCACAAACCAAGACATAAGTGAGTTTTTTATGCCATATAGATGCATAACAAGCTTGAGTCTATACTCTCAAATTAATTATTATGATGAAACCTTTGTGTAAATTCACTAAAAGCCCCAACATTCCCTGTGTTACAACAGTTTTTTTTCAAAAGCCACTTACAGTATTTGTAACTTTATTGTACACCCTGTAGCATAAGAAACTGAACTTCCATCATCTAAATGAAAGTTTAACAATGTATTTTGCAGTGTAAAGCAAGCACTGTGTGATATTTTTGCTGCAATTATTTTCAGACAGAGTAAAAAGTTAATTTGGCAAAACTAATATGCAAACCCATAGGTTTCACTGATATATGTAAGGTAAGTGGTCAGCAGTGTAGCCAAATAAACTATAAGGGTGTAGACCTCTGCATTTTTCAGTGTTGTGTTGTAGTTGCACATGTCAATACCAAGGGAAAATTATTAAAATATTCAAATTATCCAGTTCCATTTTACAAGATAACAATGTTTAGGCTTTTTTTACACACAACTTTAATCACCTTCTCCAAAGGAGGAATAGTCACACTTTATTTTGGGCATGCATGTCACTGGACAGCATTTTTTTTAAAAAAGTGTCACTGGACTCCTCAGGTACAGCTGTAAAAGTGTTACCCTGAAGAATCAAATGTTACTTCCCTGCTAAAAACACTGGGCCAGCACATTAATAATGCCACACCATTATCAGTCAATTCAATTTTACAGAACGTACACAGAATCTTAAGAAAGTGTCAGGTGAAGACAAGATGGCGATTTCTCGATTCCTATATTCCTCAGAAAGCACTGGGAAGTGACATACCATCTTCAGTCACCTGACCAAATGATGGAAACAATTAGTTATGTGACAGATTGAACAAGTATTTGGAGGCATGGAACCTGGCTGCTGTTGTTTCTGAGGGAGAAATGAGCAAGGAAGCAGCCAATCGAAAGACCCACTGTATGAAGTGCAAGTCCTGGAGAGAAACCTTGTTTTTTTTTTTAACGAGGGTTTTTTGGTAGTTTAGCTGCCCAACTTTATTTTTATGTAGGGAACTTTGAAAGTTTGGTAGACGTTTAACAGAGCTAGGGTTTTGTATTTTGAGTTTATTTCCTCGCACCATAAATGAAGATAGCTCTTTTACCGAGACCTGCCTATTCAAAGGTTATGTTGTGGCTTCCTGCCTTTGGGTATATGTATGATTCTATGATATTGTAATCTGTTAGTATCACCAAATGTCACCAAAGGTATGCCTATAAATAAATCAATTATTTTAAAATAGTTTTTACCCTTAGATGTAAAACAATTCCCCCATTAAATGGAACACCATGAGATTTTAATACTATTTCCAGAGTATTTGTTTTACCATCATACTGTTTGAAACCCCTGCTGTCCACTGCTACCAGAGAATCATCCTGTAAAATAAATAAGTGAATAAATAATTATGCAAGCTACACAACAGACATATGTGTATGTGTCTAAGAAGCAGCAAGAGAAAGCCACACCCTTTGTTAATCCAAGGCTTTATTCACTTCTCAACTGCAAAGCTTTTCAAAGTCAAATGTGACTTTTGTTTTTAAAAGAATCTCAATTACAATTACACAAAAATTACACAAAAAAGTTAGGTGAGCTCAAGGGGCCACAGATTTCATGTAGTCTTTACTTCAAAGATATACAGTATGTAACCACACATTTACTTTTATATTTAAAGTGAATGTCTCTAAATATTGCCGATGACACTGGATTAAACACAAAATCTGTTCTTCTTTTAATATGACCAAATGTATACACAGAATAACCCAAAATTAAAATAACACTGTGCTTGACTGTAAAGCAAAAGTAAGTTTTGGGTCACTCTCCTAAAACCATTGGAGGGCAAGTTACATGTTGATTGTGCTTTGGGATGCAAACAAAAATGTTAAGAGCTTAACACCTGGTTTTCAGCAAAGAAGACCCATTTGTTTCCTTCATAATGCATATCTTTCCATGCACATTCTTTTCTAGACAGTTCATACACATCACTATTAATAAAATATTAACTACAATGAAAAGAACTGAATCAATTTGAATCTTACCTTGAAATATTTATCCTGCGATATGATGAAAGTGTTGGGAATATGTTCATGAACTTTGTTTGCCAATGTTGTTTTTCCACCATTTGTGACTCTGTGATACAGAAAGAAGAGAATCTGTAAACCTTCCAATCAGTAAGAAAAGTACAGTAAGAACATATGGAAGGCTGTGTCCAGAAATACATACATTACAAACTGTCAAAATATATAGTACTGTGGTACTGTGGTACTGGAGCCCATCTGCAGGGCTCTAGTGCAAAGAAGCAGACTGCACATACTGTGTTGGTTATTTGAAAATATAAATTGACAATAAATTATGTGATGATAAACAAAGGAAATAATATCTGCTTATACTTACCCCCCAATTCCAATAATTATTTGTCTCATGATTTTTGGTTGAAAATATCCTGCAAATGAAATTTGACCATTTTAAAAACTTTTGTAACTTAAAACAGACAGTTGTTTCTGCATCGGGACTAACCAACTTCATTACTGAGTCTCTGTAACCGGTTCTGGTCAGTGCCTTTATCGAGAGAGCCACTTGTGAAGTCCCTCCTGGACTTTATCCCTCTGCTTCACTAAATAAGTCCCAGAAATGTGTTTGTGTTCCCTCAGACTTAAACCTGTTGTTTACACACCCAAGCTAAAATGAACTGGCCCTTTCTCACAAAACCCCCTAACAGACAGTGTTTCTCAGTTACAATACCATCTCTCTATCAGCTCTTTGATCTTCTTCAGCCAGGGTTCAGACTGACACAATAACAAAACTGTTCTGAGTAAGGTAAAGATTTGCTCATGTTTTTCTGAGTCTGAGTAAGTTCATATTCTGGTGCTTCTGGAATAAAGGGTCGAATTGCCAGATACTGTCAATTACAACAACTTACTGGTTTGCATGGAAAAGATCACAGGTACTGTGTATTGCTTTACTGGTTTGGCTCCAGTTTGGTAATGAGGTCACTTTGTTAATCTGATATTGTCCTGTTTTCAAGGAGTCCCACAAGGTCCTATGCTGGGACCTTTATTTGATACTCATATGGTGTGATAATAATAATTAATAATAATTGCTTATACTTATATAGCGCTTTTTTGGACACTCTACAGATAATGGGGACTCCCCTCCACCACCACCAATGTGCAGCCCCACCTGGATGATGTGACGGCAGCCATAGTGCGCCAGAACACTCACCACACATCAGCTATCAGTGGGGAGGAGAGCAGAGTAATGAAGCCATTTCATAGATGGGGATTATTAGGAGCTCCTGTATTAACTAAAAGAACTCTATGACAGCACAAAGTTTTTGTTCTCTCTAAATTGCTTTGGCTCCCTTTGAATTTGAGTGACCTTTAAGGTTCTCATATCTACGTTTAAAGCACCGAACAATTAACTTTAATCTAAGGATTTACTGCGTAAGCATATTTTTTTCTTTGCTATTGCCATAGTTTTGAAGTTGAATTTTTCTAAAAGCGTCCATACTTTAAAATGCATTACCAAACCACCAATGTTTACTACAGTAGGTCAAACCCTACTGATTTTGAAGAAATTCTGAATGCATTTTTCTCGCCTAATTTTAATATTAAACAACGTTTTAAAATGAAAAGGTGAAGAATACAAAGGCAGCTACCTTTTCCGTCCCTTTCAATGCGTTAATTCAGTATGCCATACAGAATCCTCAAAGGTCTTCAGCAGGTAAGTTGTAGACAAAAGTACCACAAATTGAAATACTGTAACTAGTGTTCCTTCTACACGTAGTAACCTTTCGTGAAATTGCTCAGCACTCTCTTCTCAATATAATCAGTCGCCCGTTAAACAGGCTCCATTTTGGTGCAACATTTCTGTAGAAATACAGAAAAGTTGAGAGAGAGTGCACAAGAGTGTCTGTCTTTAACAATGTGCCAGTATTGTACATGACCCATGTAGTCACTAATACCCACTAGTAATTTGTCTAAAATGTATTACATAGATCCTGGACACACGTTTGCATTTCCAGCTGCTGTTTCTGTTTTCTTCTCAGCATGCAGTACTAAGAATTATTTGAGCCTTAATGGCTAGTTCAAGGGAACAGTTTCGCGGATGTGAGCAGTTTCCTACCATCATGCGCAGCTCATCTCTTCCGCATCAAGGGTGCGCTTCGCCGTTGGGAGTCCTACTTCCTCATTGGTTTCTCTAGTTAGTTTATCCCATTGAATTTCTCAAATAGAAAAAAAATATCTACTCGTTTCTCTCTCTTTTGACGATTTTATTTTAAGACTCGAAATGTCAAAGCCTCCACCTAAACCTGCGAAGCCAGGTAAGTGTTAAATAAGTATGATATTGTTGTGGTCTTTCCTCTCAGCTGTCCAATACAGAAACAGTAGTGTTTCACGTAGCTGCCACCAGGTCTGAAAGTTCCTGTTGCTCGTTACCCGTGCTGTACACGAGAGGGGCTACTTTGAAACGACGTTTGCTGCTGCAAACATCTAAATGAGATTTATCACGCTAATTTTGCCATTAAAAACCTGCTCAGATCGAATGTATTTATGTAATTGTTTACTTTAAGTGTTTAGGCTTCCCCGTTTCCTCATGACTTTCTGGCCGTACTGCTGTGAGCTGCACAATCATGTTCTGTGTTTGGGTGGGTGGGGTACAGTGAACGAGCCGTAGCCAGGATTTATAAATAATATCGTTAATCTAGTTTGAGAAAACTGAAGGATCCAAAGCTGCGAAGTACTAAAAACCAGTGATTTGACGTGCCGTCGCGCCGTTTGACATTTGCGTACATTCAAATATTGGCCGCGAATAAAAGTGTACAAATGCATTTCCTTGCTGTTCGTGTTTCTGTTTTCTTCGCCCTAGTCAATATTCAATATTGAATCGGAATTCATTTATTTCATAAGGTATTTAAATAATGAGATTTGACAAAGATGGTTCTAGCAACGTTTTCTCACATGTAGTGTATCTGATAAACTGCGTCGTGTCTTTTTTCTTCTCTGACTGAGGTTAAAAGCAGGAAGGCGTCTGGCAAAGGCGTAAATAAAAACCACTGAATGAACAACATTTCGTATTGTATTATTTCTGTTTTTATGGTCGTGATGGTCAGATTAATCTAATTTTGAATACTTCATCATTTGTCCATATACATTAATATACTGGTAACAAATGTGCCGGTTTAGTTTGCAGTGTGTGAAGACTGCTCTGGGTTCCTTCTAATCTGTCACCGCTTTCTAAAACAGTATTTAAGATTTCAAGATGTGTCTCTACAGGTCATAAAATATATGTGTGTAAGTTATACATAGAAGTTTTCAGTCTCCCTCATCGCTTAGCAATTATATCTGCTTGTTAGTTTCTTTTTTGCACCATTATTTCAACTTCCCCCAGCTCTTAAGGTGCTGCTGCTTTAGAAAACTTGCAGAAAAACCAACCCTCTAGGACTGGGACTGGACTGCCCTGCTCTTAAGCAGTGTGCCAGTAGTTGTACCGTAATGCACAGTTATTTTTAAAATGCCACAGTAATGTCTCAAAAGGCATACTGTTTGCTCAGGATATCCACGTTTCCATACTTCCTTTTTTTCTTCTTAGTGGTGTGATGTGAGAAGAAATACTTAATCTAAGCATGCATACCTTCAGGGATGCAGCACAATACAAGTCAGTGCTTGCTGGATTACCTAGGCTCAGAATCATTCAGTGATTGAGTCCAACCTTAAAATTCTTCTTCAGGTTTATGACTACACAAAGAAACCAGTTTTACTTCTCCCATGCCCCTGTTGTGATGCACAGGCTATTCTATGTGATGGAAACTTTAACACAGGAAGGAGCTTCCTGTAAATATCTTGAAATACCTTTCCAACACAGTAAATATTAAATATATATTGTTTCTGGGTACGTGATCTATATATGTGCTTGCTATTGCTCTCCATGGCTTTGCTAGCGCTCTTCTTTAATGGGCTATATTAAATCTGTAAGCAAGGTTTTATGATTGGATTTCATTGCATTATCAATGACAGGAATCTCTGTTTTAACTGCCTTGTGAGTGTTTTTCTATCTGATCATGATCAAACTGTTGCATAATGCACCAAAATCACTGCAAGACATGTAAAGAGTAACCCTTTTGTGTCTGCTTTGCTGACTCTACTCTGTGTAGCTCTTTTGTTGGAAATGGGAAGTGAAAATTTCAGAACCTTCCCCGATTTCCTAATTCAGCATATCTGCAGATAAACAGAAATCTGTATAAAGAAAATGGACTGCTGCTTTATAATCATCCTAAAATATGATTATATGACCATCCTTAAATTATGGAGAGCAAGCTGGGGTATGCAAAAAGACAAATTCCTAATGCAAGAAATTGTAAAGGGTTAATAAAGTGATGTAATAATAATAATAATAATAATTATTATTATTATTATTAATATTAATATTTTTTGTAAAGTTCTTAATGCATAATGTGTTTAGTGGGATGAAATATCAGATTTTATCCATGTGTATGTAAGTTTTGATTAAAGCTGGTAGAATTAATCAAATAATGTTATGAAATGTAAAAAAGAGCATATCACTGCATGTAGAGCTTTAAAATGTTGTTCATTGTCACCAACTCATGATTAAAATAGTGATTTATACCAATTTATGCCTGCAGGAACGTGAACGATTTAGTTATAATATGTGGAGAGTTATCAATTCACATTTGACACTAGCAAGGATGCTTTGTGCCCAGAAAAAATTTTCCTGCTTAAAATAATGTATAAAAATATCGGTGCATCATGTTAGATATAGTATCAAATGATACAAAACATGTATAGATGAAGAGATTTCTGCAGTACTTAATTTTTAAAAAGATGCAGTTAAGAATCATAGAGTGTTATAGTATTTGAAATAAAACGTTAAGACACTAATGCCTGCCAAATAACTACAAGCAAAGACATGTGGAGGCAGTACAATTTTGTTTTATTTTTTCAATTTAGATTTAGGCTATACATTTTCTCAGCACAAAATAAAAAATAATGCATGCTAAATATAATTTGTATAATTGTATTTTTGAATTCTCATAAGCACACAAATTATATTGTGAGCTACCTTGCATCAAGTTTTAACCTGACTTTAAAAGGTTGGTTTGTTGGAATTAAATGTCATTGAACTTAAACATTTAACTAAGGTTCTATTTAATTACTCAGTATTATATGCTAAATACATTTTAGGCCTGCACAGTGTGCTCTTTTGTAACAGATTGAGTTCATTGTGTTTTGTTTCACTTGATTAAAAAATGAATGACTTAAGTGTTTCAAACATGTTTGTGTAAGAGATGTCATCAACTTCTGCATTTGACAAAACTGATACTGTAAAAGGTATTACTGTAAAAGGAGGTAAATACCTCTCTTTATTTCCAAGATTTGTCAGAATCTCCAGGATTCAGACAATATTATTTACAAATCCATCAAAATCAGCAGATGAATGCTTTATTGTGCACTAAGGAGGATCAGTTATCATTACATTCTCTAAAAATATTTTTCTTGTTATTGTTATTGATGAAAACAACTAGAAAATAAGTAACTATTAAGAAGCTGCAAATCAACATTTTGCCTGGTTTGGTTTAAGTCAAACGCCATATGGTCACCTTTGATGTTTTTTTAAAAGCATCAGCTTACACCTATGCTTTTAAAATGAATCACAATATGTGGGCATTTCAATAATCAACACTTTCACTATTTACAGTGCAGGACAAATGTTTTCAAAGCATAGTTGCAGTCCTAAATGAAAAATACAATACAACATTTTAATCTGTTTCAAGACTAATTGAATGGAAAACATTTCCAGAATACTACAAGCTAGTTTGAACCATACAGAAAAGTTCCTTCAAGTAGGGAGCTGCTTCAGCATGCATAGGCTGCAAAGGAACAAGTAAAGGTTTATTCTATACAGAATAGAACAGTTTCGGCTGTCAAAATGTTGAGTTTCTTTTCTTCTCTTTTCAACATGGAATAAACTTCATATAGAAAGATGTTGTGTAGGAATGTTTAAAATATTCAAAGCAGTTATTAAAGTAAAACATTACAATGTCTAAAGTGAACCCGTAGTGCTTAAACAATGAAATTGTTTTATGTTACTGTGTGTATAGTACTTAATTGAACCATGTATTTGTTTGGAAATAAATCGGTTTTAATTAGTTCTTAAATTTGCTTTCAGTCTTTAAGTCTTAACTGCAGTTTAATTTGTTCGTTTTTTGGGCTGGACTGCCATCAACATTTTCTCTCATTTGGTTAAAGACAAGTCAGATGTCATACAGTCAGCTTGGTTGGTTAGAGTAACATGTACGCCACTATATTTATAAAATGTAGGAGTTTAATTGTGCTTGATACATCACTTTTCTACTACATAGTAAATGATTAGGTGTACTTTCTCTTTATTCCTTTAATGGAAAATATTTCTAACAGTGTAAGAAGAACATGTTCGAAACAAAGGTTCCTCAGTTTCATTATTACTTTTTTTGGGCATTTTAAGGTTAGGATTTCTGGTTGTACAAAAATATTAAACAGACCGGTATTTTTCAAGGGAAGTGGAAAAAATAGTATTTTGTAACTCTCTCCCTCTTCGATGTAGGTTTATAGATCCCTATAACAGAAAAGGGCTGGACTTTTAACACATGAAAAGTGTCAATAGCAGTAGAAAAGAATGAATTTTAAGACGTTTTGAAATAGAAATTTGACAATGTCTGTTTTCTATGATGGAGCTCAGTATTTATTTTGAGAAAACACTTGTATGAACTGTATCTCCCCAAATACTGGGTCTTTCTATTCTGAATAATATTTACAGTAAAACAAATCCATCAGAAGTTCATTCATGCTGCAGTTTGCGCTTTGTGTAAACTCCATTGTTGTGGAGACCTTAGAGAACCTCTTCACAACTGTATATAGAAAGTTTTGTTTAAAGTGGCAGAGAATGAAAATGAGGTTGATGTTCAGTTGTAAGTTGTGGTTTGCAGAGTAGAGATGAAAAGGGTTATTTCCACAAGAGCTCATCACTGAGGCAACGATGGTTTAAAATAAAACTTCTTACTACTGCAAGATTCTTTCCCTCATGGTATCTGAAATATGGAAGAGTAATATGTAAACGCAAAATGTCATTTGGATTACAATTTATATTTGATGTGAGGTATAAGAGAATTCTGGAAATATGTATGGATAGCAGAGGGTATATTTAAGGTAAGCACACAGTGCGCGACTGAGTCTTTTTTTAAACTCTTAATTTTATTGGCAGGGTTAATCATCATATTTGCTTGCTGTGGGTGTCTTTTTTTTGTATTATGTGATATTAATGTGCTATAAAAGAAACCACTCTATGAGTCTTTGAAATTATGGTACTTCTAAAATGAACAGCATACCTATATAAAAACTCTTACGAAATGTAAGTATGATTTCTACTTATGGACCAATACAAATAGTAACAGACAAATATGTTTTCACTAACAGACAAAGAGCTCTCTTTGGACTCCTGGAACCCATATATTTCATCCTTTTTCTGACCATAATTAAAGCTTTCATTTTGTACAATGTTCAAGCGTGAGATATAAAATGCAGAGGCACAGTGTCATGGCTTTTAACACTGCTCCCTCACAGCTCTTGAATACTGGGTTTGATTCTGGACAAGGGCACCTTCTGTGTGGAGGTTGCATGTTGTTCCTGTGGCAGTGTGGGTCTGTGCCAGCTAGTCCAGTTTCCTTCCCACAGTCCAAAGACATGCTGTGTAAGTGACTTGACATCTGTAAATTGTCTCACTTGTGTGCGTCTGCCCTAGTATGGGCTGGAATTCTGTTCCAGGGTTTATTATGTCATGACCCCAGTGTCTGCCAGGTAAGGCTCTGGCTCAGCACGATCATGTATTGGACTATGTATTTTTGTAAAAGGAATGGATGGAAGATAATGTTTATTCCTACTTTTCAGGACAGGTGAAAGTCTTCAGAGCTCTGTTCACATTTGATCCAAGAACTGTAAGTATATGGCACACCTTTTTGTGTTTTAAAAAGTTCAAACTGGATTAAATGAAAAATGTCTGAAGTATTTTAATGATGAAAGAGCATTATTATCTTGTTATTAGGGCATGAATTTAATTAAGTCAATTTGGCCTGTCAGTTGCAGATTTACAACCAATACAGAACTGGACTTGTTTCCCTCAGTACGTTTCAGCACAGTGGAAAAGATATTACTGTTCTCATTTAGTATATGGGTGAGTGTTTCAATCTAATCTGGGCCTAAATCACAGAACAACAAAGAAAAAAAAAAACAATTATATTTTGATAACTTATTAGAAAAAATGTGTTCTTAAGGTAGTGCCCTGTGCCCTGTGTCTTAATTTATAAAACCTTCAGTAACCATGCAGATGTTGCAGACTAATGACTTTTGTTGCCCTTAATCTAATTAATGAGACAACAGAATTCCCTGTTTAGGTAGAGGAGTAATATAATATCTATTACTAGTTTCTTATTTACTAATTACATATTACTTATTACATTGCCTGTCAGTAGTTTGCTCAGGAGGAGTAAAGTCTTCTGATGGAGAGTTTACAATCCCTGAATAGATACTGAATAGTAGGTGATGGGATCTTCACTTAAGCAAGTCTGGTTTCCTTCTTAGTTACAGGCATTTATGGTAGAGCTCCCTCCCTCTCCTCTCTCTGTGTGTGCACCTGTTTACTAAAGTACACTGGGTGAGGTTTGATTTAAAAGCAGTATGATGTTTACTGTTTGAGGATCCAAAGCAGTGTTTGTTGCCAAACACTGTACTCTGCAGGCTATTTCACCTCAACCATTTTAGGAAATAAGTCTGATTGTTTTCCTCTTTTTACAAAATTAAAGCAATTGACACTGGCAGGTAGAGTGAAACACTTTAGATGTATGATACACAGACCTCAACGGCGATAAGCGCTTCTTATCCTGGAGCGGTGTGCCGGTGTGTAGCCGTCTGGGAAGGCGTCTGTTCTCTGGTATATGAGAAAATCTAATACGAACGAGAAGAATAATCCTAATTCTAAGGGGGAACCCAGTCTGCGGACGTGTGGGGATCTTAAATAGCGGGCCCGATTAGCCTCCGGTGTGGAAGCTGCACATTCCCATGCGCTGCGGAGTAGAGAGTGCAGTGGGAGGGGTGCTCCACTGTCACTCTTCAACTTAAGACTTAATAAAGTGGATGTCAGATGGACGTTAACAGTAAGCTGAGAAAAGTATCACAAAATATCACAAAGCTTGACATTTGTCCGATATGTACTGCTTGGACAAAACCATTATAATCTCCAGTCAAACACCAAGTTCTCTAAAGTGGATAGGAACTTAAAAATGGAAAATACACGCACTTTGGCTATACTCTAATGTAGCACATGCTTATTATAAGGTATTTTTCCTCAAAAGGAAAAATAAGAGGTAGTATCTTACAATCCTAATTTATATTAGTATACAGACATCAGTCAACTAAGGAAATACCTCATATTTAACAAAATCTGTGCTACCTCAGATTTAATTCTAAATCTGTCTTAAATCTGTCTTAATATAGTCAAGGAAAAAGGGGCATATAACGGTGTATAACTCTGTATAACAGTGTGCCTCCTGTTCTCAGTTTCAAATGCACTACCATCCTTTCATAATAACTTTCATGTGCTGATAATGGATAAGTCGTAAGTTAACAAAAAATAAGTGGAACAGGGTTATCACAAAAGTACATTTACTGGATTTATTGAAATAAATTTAGTAATTTCACTGTTATATTATGAAACTTAAAAAAATATAGGACAGATTTTGCCCTTCAGTTTTTACCTGCATATTACATATACACAGCTATATGTATGGTTTATTTTTAACAATTAGTTCTTTTGTATTTCTCAGGAAATAACATTTGTAAAGACTAATTTCCATGTCTGCAAAAAAACTGCTTCTGTCTGCTAATTTCAGGAAACAAATAATAGTATTCACATATCCAAATCTATTGTTTCCCACTATTGTATATGAGGCAGATGGGCCATCTAGCCAATAATCAGCCACTTGTCTAGACTAAATACTGAATATGGACAAAATGTACAAAAGAGTCCATATTGAAATACTGTTTCATACTAATACACTGCAAGATCATTTGCCAGCCAGCAACAGCGATGGTATATAACCATACAGCTCTCACCCATCGGGAGCAAATCTCACAGTCTCACACCCTGGTCTGAAAATCTCTCACATTTCTATCAAGTCTAGGTTGATTAAAAACTGAAGTAATGAATGCAGAATTTTGAAGTTGCTGAAAAGACTTCAATTCCATTAATTTACCAATGTGTTATTTTGCAGGTGAATAAAATAAACCGTCAATACAAAGAGTATGCAATCGCAATTTTCAGCATAAGAACTCATACATTAGGATTTGGTCCTTTGATAGCTATGTTAGTAATCGATAACATAGAAATTAACGTAATTGAAGAAAATAATCAATAACGTAGAAAAAAATGCAGGGTTTCCTTGCAACTGAATCAACAGGTCACGGACCAGTACTGTGTCCCTTAATTGCTTGCGAACGTTAGTCAAAAACATCATTTCTAAAGAATAATGAAGAACTAAATAATGCCACTTAATTTTCAAAATGAAATAGAAATTATTGCCTCAATGAGCATGAAATAATAAACAGTGTCTCTAGCAAAGGGAACACAATGATGGTTTGATGCATACAGAAAACAGCAAATGGCTGTGTATTTCAAGCGCAAAGCTGAAGCCAACGGGGTAGCCAACATTTTTGACCAGTCCTATGTAATCAAATATAATTGATTATTGAATCCTGTATAAACAGTTCTTGGGGTCAAATAAAATCTGTTCAGGATAATATTGTTTATTTCCAATTATAAGATTAGCTATTAGCTATATTACAGCTAACTGTTGGGGGGGGGTTGGCCTGTTGGAAACCCTGAAAACTGAATAAACCTAGGATGACATGATTAAAATGAGGAGATTCAGAGAATATCTGCTAAATCAAGCTAACTCTTTCTACTGCATCAGTGTTCCAAAAGCATCTTCCTTTTAAACTGTAAATTCTGAGAAATTAAAACGCACTATTGAGCTCTGTTGCGTGATGGAAATAGTTCCGTTTTAGTTATCCGTCAAAGATTAGAATTAGTGACTGTCAGGGACAGTGTGAATGTCTTGGGTGTATGGGATTATATGAAAATAATTTAATCTTTTGTGTTTTCATTTCCAGCCAGATGAGCTGTATTTTGAAGAAGGAGATATTTTGTACATTTCAGACACGGTGAGCTCTGTTCCTCCTCTGTTCAGTGTGATAATGAAACATTGTCTGAGCTACCATGCAATATAAATACTGTACTTACTAAGTTTTTTTTTCATCCTCAGAGTGATACTAACTGGTGGAAGGGGACCTGCAGGGGCAGGACGGGGCTGATTCCCAGCAACTATGGTAAGTACTGTGGGCATTAGAGTCTGGGGTACAAAGGACATGAACCGCTCCAGATCTGTCACAAGAAAGACATATTTTACGCAATTCTATGCTAGCTAATCCTGATTGTTTTGCCTGTATCTTCCATGATAAATAATATCTACAATTTCCTTTGTAGTTGCTGAGCAGGCAGAATCTATAGACAATCCAATGCACGAGGCTGCTAAAAGAGGTGGGGGAGATAACAAATTGCCTTTTTTAAAAAAAAATTCAGACTATCTAGTGAATCTTTAATCACAGAATGTAGTTTTGTGTTACTGTGCAGAACATAGTTTGGTACCCTGTAAGAAGCAGAGAGATTTGACAAATTGTTAAATATGTTTTGCTACTGTGATTTTTTGCTTTTAATGCAATTTTATTTTAGACAAGATTGTCAGGTGTGTAGTTCTTTGTTATGTAGGTTTTTAGACTGTTGTTGTGCTGGTTGTTTCATATGAGCTGTCTGAACTGAAACATAAATCATTATAAGCACACACGATGAAGCTGACATTGTCATGTATGAAAAGACATGTTTATTAAATGTACTTGTATTGCAGGCAACTTGAGCTGGCTACGAGAATGTCTGGATAACAAAGTTGGTATAAATGGTCTTGACAAAGCAGGCAATACTGCCCTCTACTGGGGATGTCATGGAGGACACAAAGGTATTTTGGGAATAATTACTGTTCAGTTGCTGTAAACAATGCAATTTAATGTAATAAAATCTGCTTATCTTCTTAAAAACCTAATTAAAGGGTGTTTCTTAAAGCAGTTTGTAGTTTGTGTTGTTTCTTTGCTATCCAGTTTTTACCAAGAGCCCTGGATCTAATTTTAAAACCTAATCTGTATGAACTTTTTTTCTGTTTGCAGTCTATTTCTAAGCTTTCTGTTTCATTACTGGAAAAAAAAAGGTTTGCCTTCTTACAGTGCATGTACTTTGTCCATTGTTACTTTTGTTGCATGTGGACACATCCATTGTTTTGTACATTTTGTGTAGCATTACATGTCTAGCTGTTCTAACATGTAGATGGGTTTTGGTTCAAACTGTTTGCTACAAAGACTGTTTTAATGCTCATTTACAAAGTTCAGTTACATTCATAATTTTCACCTGTGCAAAAGATGTTTAATAATCTTAGCACAGTGTCTGCATTTGTCTGAGTTTGTGCTATACTGGAAAGACTTCTCCTGTTTTTGAGTCTTCTGTAAAGATTCAGAAAGTTTATTTTCAGGGTTAGTATTGCTTTTCTTTATAGTGAGTCTCATTATTTTGTATATGAAGGGGAATTCTTTTTAAAACTAAAAAATATGCCTGGGGTAGAAATAACTGCTGTACACCAGCTCACTGTTGTCTTCTGCACATTATTTATAACAGTGGTCAGCTGTTACTGACTTTGCCTGATTGACCTCTCTTCTAAAGCAGAAGTAGACTGTTAAAGGTTGTGTGTTAAAATTCACCAAAATGATGTGTTCGAAAACAACAGCTTGTTGCACAACTAAAACAACACATCAGAATATGATCTAGTGCAGTCATATTACTTCCAAATGTCATTATTTTATTCTTATATGTTGTAATATAAATTTAAAGCTTTGTACCTTTGCTTTAACAGATGTTGTGGAGCTCTTGCTTGCACAGCCTAATGTGGAACTTAACCAGCAGGTAAAAAATTAAAGCTAACCGTTTTTAAGTCAAAAGCATGTTTTGTATTTTTTTTCTTAAATACATGATCAATTTTTCTTTCTAACAGAATAAACTTGGAGACACCTCTCTGCACGCCGCAGCTTGGAAGGGATACTCAGACATTGTGGAGATGCTGCTGAACAGAAGTAATAATTGCTGTAAAATATAGAAATATATAAAGTCCACATTGTGTCCTACAATGATTTGTAGTTGCAGAAAGAGTACAACGTAATTTTTCAAATTTCTGTAATGTTCATTAAAAATGTTTCTCGTGTTTCTATGATAACCTTCATATGAACAATTATTGTGTTTCTTCAGACTTTACTGCAAAAATAGATTTATTTCACCATTCCCTGCTTTATAGAGTTTTTTATGTGGAAGGACAGATCAAATGCAAATGGAAAGACAACTGCTATAGTATCTATCCACAGTGAAATGTAACAGTCCTTAAATGTACGTGCTAAATATACATAGTTCAATTTGAAAATACTAATATTGTAGATTACAGCCAACATCAATCTGAAATATAAAAACTCTTATTGATGCATTATGAGTTACTGTCTGCATTGAAAATGTTACCGGTATGTCCTTTATTGTTTTTAGATGCAAGAACGGATATTTTAAACAATGAGAAGAAACTGGCCTTGGATATGGCAACAAATGCACAGTGTGCATCACTGCTGAAAAAGAAACAAGTAACCAGTAAGTGCAGTGTTTTAAACAGCTAACTGACATTTGTTTCATGTAAGATATGGATTTTGAACTTCTTTATTTTACACTGAAATGTCCTTTTATTAAGAGCAGTATCTCTGCCTTTGATGGATCCCAGAATGTCATGTCATTTGCCAAACTGCTTTATATCATACGGTGTTGCGGGAAGCCAGAGCCTACCCGTCAAGCAACGAGCACAAGGCAGGGTACAACTTCAAGAGCAAGCCAGTCATACATGGGGACAATTTGGAGGCCACGGTAAAGGCCGAGGGGTGAAATTTGGCCAGGATAACTCCCTACTCTTATTGAGAAATGCCCAGAGATCTTTAATGACCACAGAGAGTCAAGACCTCGGTTTAACGTCTTATGCAAAAGACGAAGCCCACTACAGTATAGTGTCCCCACCACTATACCAGGGCATTAGGAACCACACAGACCCCAGGATGCGAATCCCCCACTGGTCCCACTAACACCACTTCCAGCAGCAACCATAGCTTCCCAGGAGGTCTCACATCCAGGTACTGACCAGGCTCAACCCTGCTTAGCTTCAGTGGGTAGCCAGCTGAGAGCTGCAGGGTGATATGGCTGCTGGCTCAAATCCCAGAATGCTTTTGTGCAATTGAATGTTCTTGCTTAGTGTCATTAAACTAACTTGGTATGTAATGCATCATTTTAGAGACATGAAGGCAGGTTTACATTTAGAAGTACAGCCTCACATACTGTACTTATACTTAACAGAATTCTAGAACGTGCAACTCTGTTGTGTTTAGAAATATGATACAGATTTAAAACAATCTGAAGTCAAGTGGCTTATTAACTTTAAAGTAAATGTTTGTAAACAGTGTTTTATTAATGCCTTTCTTATTCCACTTAAAAATAATTGAAATGTCATAAAATGGTGAGGTAACCATTTCAATGGAGCGGAGCGGTGGCTCTGTGGCTATGGATCTGTGCCTGTGGCTGCAGATCCCGCAGCCGGCAGAGAAATCCTACTCCATTGGGCTCCTGAGCAAGGCCCTTAACCCCAACTGCTCCAGGGGCGCCGTACAATGGCTGACCCCACACTCTGACCCCAGGCTCTCTCCCTGTCCGTTTGTCTGTGTGTCTCATGGAGAGCAAGCTGGGGTATGCGAAAAGATGAATTCCTAAGGCAAGAAATTGTAAAGGGTTAATAAAGTTATGTTAAAGAATATAATACAGTTCTTTGCTTCAGTGACTCACCACCAGATGGTGGTCTTGTGCACTGTTTCAGTTCTTTAATGTTCATTTAAAATGCCAAGACTTTTCTGTGAAAAGAAAAAAATTATTTGAAATAAATTCTAAAAAATAAAAATGTTTTTTTCTTATTGTTCTTTGTAGAATTTTGCAAATCAAAAATAATTCTTATATGTAGAACACCCTTGTTTCACGTCAAATTGCTAATATATCAGGTGGGTAGCTGCGTCAGCATGCGTAGGCTGCAAAGGAACAAGTAATAGGTTTATTCCATGCTGAAAAAAAGAAGAAAGAGAACACAACGTTTCGGCCGTGGAGCCTTCTTCAGGTGTGAGAGAGACAGGGCAGTAGGCAAAGGTAAAGTAGCGGGAGAACAAAGGCTGGGAGGGAGGAGGAGTGAGAGGCGGGAGCAGGGGACAGAAAGGGAGGCCAATCAAGAGGTGTGAAGTCAGAATGGGTGCAGAGAGGTGTGAAATGAAACTTCCAATGAATGGAGAAAATTTAAAAGAACAGTAGTCTGTCGTTAAGGGAAGGGAGAATGTGTGATCCTAGCTTGCTAGAAATTGCTAATATGTATGTCTGAGAAGTACATATTTCCTCAAGTGCAGACAAATCTTTTCAAATATTTGTCAGAGGTCATACCATAGAATACTCTTTATATTTCTAAAAGAATGGCATGAGTAATACCATTATCCATAATACCAAATGTTTTTTTTTTAATTATGTTGTTCAAAAGTTAATTTTCTGTGTGTAATTTTGTTTTTTATTCCTTTTTAAAAATAGATGTAATCCGGACTCTCAGCAATGCAGAGGAATACCTTGATGATGAAGACTCTGATTGAGTTCCAGCCTTCTTCTTAAGCTCTCTTGTATGAAAAGGAAGAAACTAAATTTGGATACACATTTGGATATTTCACACTTTCTTTGCTTCTAGGAAGATTACACATGCTTAAAAGCTTATTGTAAAATTAATTTACTTAAATTAATTAATGAACTTTTTGATCAGCAAGATTTAAATTTTAAATCTTGTTTGCATCATGGTTCAAACAAATAAAGGTTATTGAGTTTGCCGTTCTTTTGAAACTGTTTTAATAACCTGGATCCCTTAAATTTCTTGATTATTGATCATATTAGTGAAGTCAAATTTGTGCATTCACCTTCCTCTTGACCTCAGTTTGACCACACAATTCAATGTGTTGTTAATGTGACATTAGTAAGAAATTTATCCATTTATCATGTTTGTATATATCCTTAAAAATACATTTTGCTGTTTAAGTTTTAGAAATTCCGTACTGCATTAAAACTTTCTGAATGGTTTGAAATTGTATTTAAATCTTGGGCTACTAAAAATAAATATTTAACTTCATGTATCTGCTTTGTAAGTTTTGTTTTGCTTACAAATACAAATAATGACCAGTTATTAGTTTACAACATCCGTTTGTAATGTTTGAATGCCTTAATGAGTTAACTTCACAGCCCTTTACATTTATTTCAAAATACCAGAAGCATCTTTTTGTTTTACATTTTGTATTACCCTTGCAGAATAGATTACCCTAAAAATAATCACACTGTAACTTAACCCATACTGCAGCGTGTGCAAGGATATACAGTACATGAAGACTGTGTTGTACATGTATCAGAGCTGTAATCAGAATGTCATGAATAACTGGTACCTGTGATATGTTTGCCTTTTTCCATAGATCAAAATAAGTAAGGTTACTTTGAATATGACCCATGAGGCTTGTAACACACTTGCGGCCTGTCGCATGAATGTATGTTTCACCAAATTTAATGCTGGAGGCATTGAAGCTGCTAAGATCCACCTCAGCTGCCTGTCAGAAATGGCACCATACAAGAAAAAGGCACTGATATAGCACATTAGAAAATATACTCCTCAGATTTTGCAGGAGCAAAGATGCACAGACATGGCTACCAAAAGTGTGTATCTAAAATGAAGCCTTTGCTGACTACAGCACATAAAATGCCAGTTTCCCTGGGCTACTAAAATCCCATGGAAAGTTTTGAAAAAATCCTGATCTCAGCAGTTCAGTTCCAACAGATGTGTACAGGATGTGGAGAGTGGTAAGTGGTGGTTTTTGCACACGATTGTCAAAGATGATGGTGTCTGTGTCACAGTGTGATTTACCATTTGGTGTGCTGGGAAAATGAGCCTTGTTATGTGTTTCATATCGAAGCATTTCAGGATACAGTGCCATCCAGCCAAAAGAAAAGTGTAGAAGAGAGCAAAAGGCACAGAGTTTGACAGAGCCCTACTATAAACACCCAGAGAACACATGGCACAATCTAGACTTGCTGCTGAGGGAAAAAGAAAATTATTCAATGCCCTTGGTAATGCAACTAAATAATAGTACGGATGTATTGATTGTGCATTAAATGTGGATTTACTTTTATTTAATGAAACTTTTATACTTTCATTGGTCTTGGTATTCTGCCAGGACACTGTACCTAAAAGTCACCACATGAATAAAAAGTTACTTATTTTTATGGCTTCTTATGCCAGCCAATCAATGTGCTTGATGACATTTTACTTTAAATAACTTCCATTCATAGTGTTGCATTTTATTTAGTCGTTTTCTAAGTATTGCTTACAAAAATAAAAAATTTAAAAAAATATTTGAAACAACATATGTACTGTATGGGCAATATTTCAGAATCAGAAATTTTTCAAAATTCATACATTAGATTAAAATGCTTCTTTGTTTCGTAGTGAACTGTACATGAAAGAAAATAGCTCATCCAGAAGGGAAAGTTCTGAAGTTTTTTTTATAACCAAAGTAAAAATGAAAACATTGGTGACCATGTCCTCAATCATAAACTCAGATCTTACATCTGTTTAATTCATTAAATCTACCCCTAAATGTAGTATCTTTAGCAGTATTCCCATACAATATAAGGCTTGCCACACTCCTACAGTACTTCCAATATCCAAATTCGCCAACACCCAATTAACTTGAGAAGTTCAAATGTTGTATCCATAATATTTATCTGACATTAATGTGTGCTCAATACTCCCCAGCTATTTCAGACACAAGCCAGCGAGCGTCACTATACAGTACCATTTCTATCTTGTCCACACATTGCACAAAAAATGCCCTTCCTATTCCATTACCTTTCTTACTGCATTCTTGTGACATGTAGCAAGAAAAATGTGCAAGATAATCCTCACCATTATCTTAACAGTGTAGAAGTGAAAGATGTTTTAGAAGTTCATTATAATTATGTTTGTGCAATACTATTCATCCTGAAGGGTTCCGAGTTAGTTTGCATAAAGCAGGAGACTCACTTCATCCACTGCTGATGTGCAGCACCTGCCTGGGTAACAAAGCATAGCAGTCATCATGCACTAGCAGCCCAATCAGCACATATAACTACCAATCACCCAAGATTGGGTCGGTCAAAAAAAAAAACATTTGCACTTGATGAAAGAAAAATTCTAAGAGCTGTAAAGGGAAACTCTAAAACAACTATCTATGAAATCACCAATAATATCCAGAGTGCAGAGGTTAAAGTATCACAAACCACATTGATCAGAACATTGAGATACCAGAATTACAAAGCATAACATCAGCACCAAGAACAGAAAAGCTAGAATCGAATCTGCTTGAGTAGTATAAAGGTGAACCAGGGGTTTTAGAACAAAGTTCCATAAATGAGAGATGAGAAGCAGGTGAACTTTTACAAAAGTAATGAAAAGTTAAAAGTGTGGAGAATGAAAGGAACTGCAGATGGTGGAGGTAATGTCATGGCTTGACCATGCTTGCCCAGCTATTTGGCTTTACTGATGATGTAAGTAATGATGGCAGCTGCAGAATCAATTCTGAATTATACAGAAGCATTTTGTCTGCTTCTGTAATAGAAAATGCTTCTGCGACCAAACCATACAGATAATGCAACCAAGAATTTCATTGGGAGATAACAAAGTGAAAAATGATAGACTGACTAAGTCTTGAAGAGATACGCAACCACATGCTACTGTACCTTACACTCTGACATTTACTTACACACAAAGAACGTATTGTTCTAATTATTCTGTTTCTGTTCAAACACATGGAAATTATCCAAAACTGAAATATTTTCATTCACATTATTCTTGTGATCACGTCTCGTGATTACAGCTTGCTTAGTTATATAGCTAAATAAGAGTTTTTTACTTTGGTGTTGTAATAAATTTGAATTGTACTGCATTTTGCTTTGTTGGTTGCAATTTAATTTTTTTGCTGCACAGTATGCATAAGAAAAAATACATGCAGCTACTCTATCAAAATTCACAGCACAGTTTAAGTGCTGTCTGGAAAGACATGGGGTTTCTGTGTTACAAAGTTTTCAGGTAGTTCAGTAATATTTTCTGCCCCTGCTAGCATCATGTAAATCAATGTGCATGCCCTCACAATGAACACTTTGTAATTCCAAACACCATATGGTTCAGCAATAAAGAAGCCGGAAACGCTGAGGGAGAAACAGTGGGGTTTCTTGAAGGTTAATCTTTCAGCTTCGGATTCTAATTAATGTTTGGTTGTTTATGTACTTTATCCGAACCATGACTGCCCTTTGGAAGAGAGGAAAAAAATTGTGATAGTCTGTATCGTGATGTGGGGACTGGATCTTACATGTCTAACACACACATGAAAGCAATGACATTTATTAATATATTTTCAATATTCTATTATTTTTTAGATGAAACTACAGCATTAGAATACATTACGTACCTGAGCTGACATCCTAAGCTTGTTCAAAGTCTTCACTTTTTTTTCCTGAGAAAAGTTTGCTTTGTCCACTTTTCAGAATAAATGATTGTTTTACAAATTGCCAAACATTTTCTTTCTTTTGCTCCTTGTATTCATTTTCTTACCACTTTATCCAATAGAGGGTCACGAGGAAGCCAGAGCCTATCCAGAAACAAGCACAAGGCAGGATAGACCCCAGACGTCAGTCCATCTCTGGGCACACAGAGACACAAATAAGCACATACTCGCACACATTTACACCAAGGCCAATGTTCCCAGAAGCCAATATACAGCACCCACCAGCATGTCTTTGTTCTTTGAGAGGAAACCATAGCACCAGGAGGAAAACCACACAAACACAAAGGGAACATACAGTTCAGACTCTACACAAATAGCACTTTAGGAATTGAACCCCAGGCCTCAGCATTGAAGGTATCACCTAACCCCTGCACCTCTATGTTTCCCTACTTGTATCATAATTGTTTAATTTTTACACAAATAATTACCACCTTTTTTCTTGAAGACTGTTTTGAAAACATATCATAGAAATCTTTCAAAACATGTGCACTCATTCCACCTTTTGGTGCTTAAAAAACACTTGCAATGGCAAAGGAGAAAAAAGATTTCAGAGATTAAGTCAATATCATTTTTTATAATAAATGATGACAACAAATAGAAAGCTCATTTATATGAAGAAATAAGACCAATCCCATGCACAACTTAAAGAACATTTTCCGAATTACACCATCTAGGGGAACTTCATCTGTGAGCAGTGCTAGCTAAGTACCTCGAGATCAAAGCAGCTGGATCAAAGCACTTGGAGAAACAGCTTGTTGGCCTTTGCAGTATGAGTGAATTGGAAGAATTAAAAGAGCTGGCTGAACAGCCCTTCAGTGAAGTGGCATACACTTCAAGAACAAAGAGAAAGGAGATCTCAAACATTACAGTCACAGAGAGAGGCTGAGTCCCAGTTGACCAAGGCTGCAGAAAAGGGCAATCTCATCATTGAAATTGACGTATCTATCTATTTCCAGGCCTTACAGGATTTTAATTGGATGCAGGCTGTACTTTGAGATTGAATGTATACTTCTCCAAATAAAATGGAGGTTATATTTGTGGTTAATATTAGTGGCTTATTGTCACAGAATGACAAATATTGGAGGCAAACCAGCAGCTTGGAGACTATATTGACTTTACGTTTGCATATAATGGCCAGTGGTGCTGTCAGGGTTGATACAGCATGTTATTTTGCTTCTTCGTTATTTAAGCTTCCCCTCAATTAAAGGTCTTCCTAGCACAAGCACGGCGGCAGATGCCAATTAACAAAATTCACCAACACACCATTTGTGAAGGCGCCTGACAATTAATAAAATTCGTAAGTGACCTGTTGGACTGTAGGGTGGGTTTAACTATGGCTGAGACTAGGAAGGGGCTCTAGAGCAAGGGAAGAATAGACAATCTATTGTTATGACTATCAATCTGCATACAGCCAGTTAATTAATTAACCCTGAGTCATTATCTCTAATTATACCAAAGAAGTCACCATGACACCCCACACTTCTTTTCAGTCCTAGAGCTTTGGCCAGGAGGGGACTTTATAAGCCTCAATCAAGAATTTAGGGGAATACGGACTGCACCACTGGATACCAGTGAGGACTAAGACACCAGAGGAGAACACTACAGAGCGGAGCAGCAGAGGAAGGGTCAAGTATCATCTTCCTCCCCCACCATCCACTATTGTCCTCAGAGAAACCAGGATTGGGAGGGACATAAGGGACCATATTGTTCAGGACAGCTGTGGCTAGAGAGAAAGCTTTGGTGGAACCAAAGGACTTTAGTGATGCAGGGCCTTTCTTTTGGAACATTTGGTTTTGCATATCTGGGGTCCATGGAGTGTTCATGTGCTTCTGCAAGTGTCTCTGGCCAGGGTGCCCGGGGTAACACCCCTATTCTTCTCGAGAAACACCCTGGGATTTTTAATGACCACAGAGAGTCAGGACCTCGGTTTAACGTCTCATCCGAAGGACAGCACCTTTTTACAGTATAGTGTCCCTGTGACTATACTGGGGCATTAGAACTCACATAGACCAAAGGGTGAGCACCCCCTGCTGGCCCCAGTAACACCTCTTTCAGTCGCAACCTTAGTTTTTTCCCACAAGGTCTTCCATCCAGGTACTGACCAGACTCACACCCACTTAGCTTCAATAGTTAGCCAGTTGTGAGTTGCCGGGTGATATGGCTGTTCTTAGGCATACCTCTTTTTTAACTCGTTCCAAGGATAGTAAATAGAGATGACGGATTGTGGCTGTTAGTGGAATAAAAACTACAGTTATGTGAGATTATCGTGTCGTCTGATCTGTGGGTGCCCTAGTGGTTCTGGAAGATATAAAGAACCTGTTGTGGGGACAAAGGACAAAAGGGCTTAGTAGTCAACCATGCCACCCATGAAAACAAGCATCTGCCTTGCTGTCATTTATCATATTAGATTTTAAATTCTGCAAGAAAAAAAAATGTAAGGCCCAGATGTTACAACACTATTAAAACGAGAAGTTAAATTATAGTGTAAAATCAATTATTATAAAACATAAGTTTCCAAAATTATTCGATGTATAATTCATGGCATTTTAGGAGTTTATGAATGTTAATGAGTAAAATTATTGATCAACATTATTTTTGTTTCAGTGTTCTCTAAAGCACTACCAGCATTATGGACCAGTAAACACACGGAGTGAAGACAAAATATATCATTTTAAAGGTGTAGAGGATTCTAAGTCTAAAGAACAGACATCTTCCTTTTGGAGAAAGCGGGACATCTGCCAATTGACATCTTAAGGAGAATCCTTAAGAAGGAGAATCTGGTTTGCTGTATTTAAATCAAAGCCGCATAAAGTAGGTAGATTAGATTAGATTTTTTTAAACATAGGTACAATGACACTCAAATATGTTAACAAGCCGAATAAAGCCAATAAACATTTTATATGTTTAAAAATTAGGATTATTATAACATAGTATTGGCTTAAGAAACATGCTAAGAAAGCTAAAAAAATTACTGGAATGAGAGGATTGTGGCTGTCCAAGAAAAGGGGATACATATAATGTGTAGATTTTCAAGAATTACAATCCTGTAGCACCAGGACTATCTCCTTGACCTGTTCCCCTCTACCCCATGCGTGCTCACTTAATTCCGTCCTTCCCCTATAAAAAGGGGTAGGTATTTTACTTTTCTACATGAAGTGTTGGCGAATGTTATGCTTTCTGTCAGTGACTAGCACACACCTGTTAAAGATTAAAGACAATAAACCCCTGTAAGCTTGCAACCTGTTGTGCTGGCTGCTTACTTCTCCATTCGCTGACACACTATAAAGGAATAAAGGGAGATCTCTATAATACATTATAAGGAGGGTACTGACACTTCTGTTAGAGATCAAATAAATATGTTTTTAGTAGCAAATAACTGCGGCAAAGGCAGGACATACTGAATTAGTCCGTTACATATTACCATTACGCCATGTAAAATGAAAGAGATAACATTGGGATCTGTGACTAGATTGGACTTTGAATAGTTAAAGTCCAAGTCCATACCAGAGTTTATTCTGGTTTCTGTAGCGATACGTGACCTAGAGTACAAGTGACTCCCCTCTCTCTAAATGGGACTCTGGTAACACAAAGATTCCCACTCCCCAGCAATGTTGATCACAATACACAAGTGGACTGTGGTGAAGTGCCTCACTTTAGGGTACAATGGCAAAGGGGCTTGAACCTATAACCTGTCAGTCATTAATCAAAAGCCTTACTCAAAACAGGGTAGTAAGTGCAACAAAACTTTGTCTGATTCAATTAGGTAGAATTGTCTAAGGATGTTAAAAGTTTCATAATGGAAAGCTGTAATTATTCAGACACAAAATACTGCAATTCAATTGGGCAGGCTTTCTGAGCAATTAAAAGAGCTGTCAGTAATTTGTAATCACTCCTGATATAATTTCCACACAAAAAAAGATATAAATACTATACATAATTCCTTCTCTCCCTCTCATACTGTTCATCTGCATTCCTCCTCCTCACCATTTCTACCTGTGCTGTTGCCCTTTGGTCACTCCTTACTCTACATGGGGGTCCCAGGCACTGTTTGTAAGTACTTTATCCTACATTTTCTGTATGAAATTAACAGTACTGATTGCTTTACTCATCATTAGAAAAGTACGTACTGAATTCCTGTTGGATGGGTTATTTGTTCGTCACAGGACACTCACACAGGAACAATTTAGAAACACCAACTGTGGTTGGTGGAAAGAAAATGAATCAGCTGAAGAAGAAATCCACATTCATCTGGTGTAAACATAAGCTCCATACTGATGTTCCAGATCAGAATTGAACTCATCATCCAAGGGCCATTAGACAAAAATGCTTACAGTCAGCAATCGCTAGTCACAGTGCATGTTTTACTAATTTTAGATTGATGCGTTAGAAAAGTCAAACATACTCAATGGACAGGAAACTTCTGAAATACTTTAACATGAACATTTTCTGCCATAAAAACAATTTAGTAACACATTTAATCACACATTTTGCAATGTCTTAACAAGGAGTGTAATATGAAAACCTACTGAATATTTTTAAGTTAAACTTTCAATATTTCTAAAACTCTACCTGTACTTTTGAGGAAAATAAATAATATAGGAACAAACAGAGGTTAATTCCATGCTGAAAAACAAAATGTACATAATTTTGTTGTTGAGTTATTGGGCTTTTAAGTCTTCCAGCTTGAAGGCTCTACAATAGCAAAAATATCTTATATTCTTTATACTTTTCAGTGTGGAGTTAACCTCTCTTAGTTCCTGAAAGCCTGCTAACTGACTCAGTTCTCCAATCGCGTGTTAATTTAACTGTATCGTGATGCTGAATAAGAAAGTGTCAGGGTGGTTATTAGTACATGTGTTGGCACACATTGAATGATGTGGATTTTGACATCCCACATCCAGGAAATCTGAGAGACATCACAGAAATTTGAGAGCCAATACTGCAGCCTTCCAGCATAAACACCTGGGATTCAGATGTGAGACCTACAGACATCCGACATGCAGAATTGCATTGACATTATTTAATTTGTAACTAAAACAGTGCCTATGTTAAAACTTGACGCAAAAAAAGAACAGAATATGGTCCATTTCCTTTGTTTATGCCTCTCCTGTGGTTATTACCATCTGCCCATCCTGCATGATCTCTGAGGTGAGCCACATGCAGTGAGACTAGAAGTTAATGAGCATAATTATTGCTTTTTCGTGCATGCTGGATATTTAAATGCATCAGTATATATAATGTATTGTATGTTCAGTTATGACTACCACTTTGTGACTGTGTGACATGTGGCTTTGTGAGAGCCAGTGCTCTTAAGGTTTTTTTAACGTTTTTTTTAAGGGTCTTGCAGCTCTTGGCAGGAATTTTGAACAAGTTCTTTAATTACACTAATTCAGTAAACCAAACCATCTTAAGTAGTCATACATATTTTTGTCACTAAAACTAAAACTCACTAAATCACTAAAACTCTACCTGTCTACCACTAGAGGGACACCCATGAATAATGAAAGACTCAGAAATAGAACACATACAGTATTTATATTCCAAATTATTATTTTTTATCATTAAATTCTACCCAACAAAACTGTTTAATCTTCATTTTAAGCAATTCATAGAGTGCTGTTGGTAACAGTGATGGAATGGTAGGTGATTAAGGCATTAAGGAGCCATCTCTAGATTTTAAAGAAAAAAGTAATAGGTTTATTCCGTGCTGAAAAGAGAGAAAACACAACGTTTCGGCTGTGAAGCCTTCTTCAGGTTGATGCCTTCTTCAGATCCCAGATTCATTATGTCAATCTTGAATGATAAGTGGCTTACCGGTTTTCAAAACATTTTCTATGAGACTTTTAAAAGCCCTCAAACTGAAATCCCTGAAACTCTTCTAAAGGTACTTGCAATTCAAATATTTCTCTCCAGAACATCTTCTCAAACAATTGGATGACCACAGCATCCATTAATATGTCATCCTTTAAGCTACTTTCATGGTTGCCATGTACTACACCACAGTTGTGGAATTCCAGAAGCCTCCTGAAGAATTGTGTTGTTCCAAGGGTGGAATGTCATTCTCCTTTGGCTTTATGCAATAAATGTAGTTCAAACAGGAGCTGCCATCATCTCTGAACCTGCCTTCCTATCACACAATACATGATAAAAATAAGATGTTTACAGGGCGTGCACCTACACTGGTGCATTGGAATATGGTCTCATGTCCCAAATACTTTTTTCTTCCATTATTTCTCTTAGGGTAAAGTATGGGTTAAAACAGAGCCTCTATCTGGGGCACTTGATGAGTGGGAAATAGATGAGACATACTGTACAGTGCATGGGTGGCAAAAGTGTTGCAGTTCATTTATTCATTGAATTTGTCAGCTTTACAAAGATGGGTAGACAGCAACATAACTGTATGCTTCTTACTAATCTCTTCTGACATTTTTCTTTTTGAATTATACACCATATTTACTTTGCATTATTTTGCTGTTCTGATTTCTGAAAAATGCATTAAATGGTAGTGGTAGCACGATGACCTGAGAGCAATGACACTTTCCTTCCCACTGTGAAGGTCTGGAACAGCTGTGGCCGATACTTTATTTAACAGATAAAGTAATGCTTTATGTAGTCATTATCTTTGCACATTCTTATTTGTAACTCATTTCTTTACAGATGCATATTGTGCTTACTTATTCTAAATTCTAGAAATAAGTATTCATACTACCCTGCAATTAACTTATATAGTTAACTAGAACTGTCAACCCTCCTGCTAAAGCAAGAGTGAAAAAACTAGAGAAATTATTGCCAAAGAAACTAGAGAAAGTATTGCAATATAAATTTAGGAGATGGAGGGCACTAACATTCATACAGTATATCTGACTTCAAAGATCTCATGGCAAAGAAGATTACTAAAACCAGCAAAATGGAAAGTCAAGTCTGCTGGAAAATTCAGTACTCGAATTTGTTTTCTGCTGAGCTTTGTTTATTAAAAATCAAAATCTAGGAACAGTTCAAGTATGAAATGGGTTCTGTTGTCTTAGTTCCAGTCTACTGAAAATCTGTATTTCGTGCTATTGTACACTCACACCAGGATGCTCAATTACGAATGTCTTCTCCTTCAGTGTTTTTTTATAAATTAAAGCAGCGCTCATAATAGTTGTGTGACTGCTGTAATTGTGACATCTTATGCCTTTTTTTCCCTCAATAATAGCTAATATCCCAATCGTGTTTCCACACCACTTCACCAACAAAGTCGAAGGCAGGAAATTGTTATTGTCGGTTTCTGACTTAAATGTCTAGCAAATGTTTTTTTTACACACTTCTCTTGTGCCAGATTATCAATTACAGTGTACAGTGACTTTTGGTGTTTAATGAATTGTGGAAGCTCGAGAAGCCCTTCACAGCTAAGCAAGAAAAAGAGGCTATGTGTTATGCTCAGTCAAGAATAAGATGGATGCCCTTCAGGTTAAAAAGCAATGTCTATAAGAAAGTTCACCACATGAAGCGCATGTGAGCCATACATGAATATCTATACCAGGTCGTCCTAAGTAGAGGGCACTTACTTGTTCCCCTGGAAGCAATTTTCTGCTGCTTAAAGATTACTTCCCCCACTACATCAAAGTAATCGGCCTTTTGAGTAAAACATCGGCAATCATCATTGAAACAATCAGACAAGGCCTTGCAAGAGAAAGGGTTCTAGAGGTGATAATTTTGAGATATGGTTTATAACTTGACTTGCATCCCAACCAGGATGCATTCTGCCTTGCATCCGATGCTTGCCATGATAGGCTCCAGCTCCCCTGTGACCCATGCATCGGATGAAGAGGTTAGAAAATGAATGGATGGAACATCATTTTCACCACAAACATTTAAAAGTTCAAAATTGAAACAAGTTCACCTTACCCTAAATCAAATGGGACAGTGGAATGCCCTGCTGGAATGATCAAGAACCTCCGGAAAAGAGGACCAGTCCCAGTAAAACACTCTCCACGTTCTGCATTGCCCTTTTACCGGCATGGTTTCTGCCCTGTGCAACTGTTGCATTCAACAGCTTAATTTTTCTGAGGCTGCTGCAATGGAAATCAATATTGTGAGAAAAAAAATCAGCTGCTTAGATACTATGTTACGTTTTTTATACAGTATGTACTGTAGATCAAGCCAAAATAATTAATGGCAGTCCACTCAGCCATTTACTAGCTTTGAGACAACAACGAACAGCTTGCGGTTTCCTGTCATTACATTAACCCAGGAGGAATATGGTCATGTTCCTATGTCTATAAACACCACATTATATTCTAATGTTTAGTTTGAGTATTGAAGTGATCTGGAAAATTGTTTCTCTAATCTCTACATTTTGGTCCAGGTCTTCATTTAGGTCTCTTTACCCAGTCAATAAAAGTGTTACCAATATCCACAGCTTAAGGAAATGAGATAGTTCAGGATATGACAAAGGGTAAATCTGGCATTGAGGTTATCTGTCTTAAATTTTAAGTGAGTTTTAGAACCCCATTTTCATCTCTTTTGCATTAAATGAAACACAGTACCATTTGAGTAATTCTGCTTGACATAAAAAATTAAATATTCTTCAGGAGATTAAAAATATCCAGAATATTCTGCTTAAGAAAGAAGGGGAAATCATGTAATTATCAACTTCATTCTGTCTCCTCTCTTTTCAGCGACCAGATCTTGGAGTTTTAACAGTTGATTACAGAGGAGCAATAATTTTTTTATCACGTGGTGACCAAAATTGTACACAGTATGTAACTTTACTAATGCATTATACGGTGCAATTTTAACATAACATCCCATAATGTAACTTCTATCCTTTTAACTATACGTCTCAACATTTTATTTGCCTTCCTAATTGCTTCCCCATTAAGAAACACTGAGTAGAAACATAACCTAAGAAATAGGAAGAAACACCGAACTGTACACCCTAGCTGAGGCGGTCTCATTTCTGTCATAACCTCACTGTCAAACCAAAAGGCTGTTGTGGTTTTGATAAAAATTGTAAAACATTAGATGGGCAATTCCACAGCAGTGGTGTTCTACTATTGAATTAAATAATAGCAGTGGATGAACCTGACTATTGTGGGCCACCGTGCAAATATTTTGGCCTCCCTTTCCTCTCCTCATCACAGACTAGCAGTAATAAAATGAAGTAACCCTTGAAATTCCTCTTCCTTACTCTCTGCAATGTCATCTAGAAAATCTGTGATGTCCATTTTTCTGGCATTGTTAATTCGCAGGAAAGGGAACCCTATCTGACACTACTGTATCTGTATCTCTGTTCGATACAGCCTGAAGAAAACCTTCTCTATTTTAGTCAGAAGTAGTTCAAGTAGGTACCTGCATCAGCATGCATAGGCTGCAAAGGAACAAGCAAAAGGTTTATTCCATGACACCCGAAGAAGAGTCCACAGCTGAAATGTCGTGTTTCCTTTCTTCTCTTTTTAGCATGGAATGAACCTTTTACTTGTTCCTCTGTTTGAGTCAGTTTGGCTTCTGTCTCAAACTGCTCTTTTTTGATCTTTCTTTTGAGAGCATGTATGACTCTAGGGAGTGATGATCCATGGCTAATTTTGAAAACTGATTTCTGTTTTTGTTCTTTTTTTCCCGTTAACATTTTATTTTGTAATTAGCATATAAAACCAATATATTTTCCAGAAAAATCTGTATGGTTTATCATGTAATCCTTCTAACTTTAATTAAGCAAAAAATAAATAAAGTTAAAATGATGAAAATAGTTTGAAATTCCCCTGACTGAGCCATTCACATGTATACCACTAATACTGAAACCTGGTAAATATATTATGATAATAGCTGTATCTAAAGCACACACATTTTGAATCACAATGCATTGTACTTCACTGGTTGCACTGCTTATACTGTATGTAGCTCAGCTATTAAAAAACAGCAATAAAAAGTAATAACTAATCACCCCAAATCAAATACCAGAACAAGACATGTATTATCATTAAATCAAATCATCTAATTCGCAAACAAATAAGACGATATCTTTGTTATAACAGGAACATCCTCAAATGAAAGTACAGAGAAAAAAATATGCTATACAAATACTCAACTTGAGCAGGTAAAGTCATTTTTATTACTTTTTTGCAAGGCGTTCTGCATTTGGGTCAAAGAGTTTCTGTACTGTATGGTACTGGCAGAATAATTCAGGACGAATTGGAGTGAAATCTCTATCATGCCAATAATGAACTATCAGTCAGTATAGTGAAACACTTAAAAAAGATGAGGTCTGTCCATCCATTAACAGGAAACTTCATAA